>NC_136017.1:11322806-11367806 GCF_048128805.1 Centroberyx gerrardi | reverse complement strand
ATTGAATTCAGACGTACAGACCCTCAAACATAGAAAAGAATTATATACATACTGTAGATGCACACACACACACACTTACACACGCGCCACACAGAAAAACTCAGGAGGCACTCCACCATTGAAAGCATTGAATCCAGACGTATAGACACTCATACATACAAAAGACACACACACACACACACACACACACACACACACATTCAAAAGCAGCACCACCAGCAAAGCCGTCAGAGAGAGAAGTACTGTTCCTTTGCAGCCAGACAGTCGACTGCAGGAATCTGCTCCCACTCGACCCATCACTCCCAGTGTACAGTAGATAAATCCCAGCAGCCCTTGCAAATGCCCCCCCCTCCCCCTCCCCCTTTCCCTTTCCCTATTCCAAAACCTAGACCAGTCTCCCAAGTACATACTGAGAAAGAATGTTTTCCTCCTTCCTTTCACTCTCTCTCTCTCTTTCTCTCTGTTTTCCTCTGCGTCTTCCCTCGCCCATTTTAATTGGGCGAGCCTCTCCAGCGCTTTTAAGTGGTAAATTGTGGCGGAAATGTATGTAGAGCGCCGACGAGGAACGGCTCGCGAAAGCAGCGCCGATCCGGTCGCACAAAAGACGTAATGATGATGGAGACGCATTAAGCCGCCGCCGCCATCTGCTTCTCCCCTCGTAAGAGAGCGTGTTTGTCTGCGTGTAGGTGTCGGGTGTGTGTGCGCGCCCGCGTGTGTGTATGTGTGTGTGCACGTCCGCCTTAGTGTGGGCGCTCATGAATATGTATTAACATTTTAGACGCTGTAATATCTTGTACGGCATTGTGAAAAGAGCCTTTATGTATCCACGGAAGTATGGTCATATTTGTTAAAAATACCCATTAGATGCAAATCTGCAGGTCATTAGCGCAATTCACATTCAGTGGCTACAGGGATTAATGGGTCGAATTAAAATTAAAATTTGGCTAACCGCCCTATTGCTACAACAAACATCGGCTTGTTGCGTACATCACCAGCCATCAGGCCCAAATTTGTGGATGCAATGACGTCAGAAGTGTGTTTTGAGATACCTTACTTACTACTAGGACCATGTATGAAGCATTTTGATGATATGATCAGTGAGAAGGGGTTATTTACCTGTTAAAATACACATTTTCCCTGACTCTGCCTACAGGTGGTACAGTGGTTAAGACCCCCAGCCTCTGAAATCACATGTATCCCTGCTGGTCTGGGGTTGAATCCCTCCACAGCCTTCACCTCCTCTGTCTCGCCTACTCAGCTTTCCTCTCATCGAACAATAACAGCCTTTTGGCCCATGGAACACGTACAATGTTATATGTTGCTTTTGTCATGTCAGCAAGAGATATAAGGGAACAGCTGACTGATGTTCAGCCTCCCATCTACGTCTCAATTCAGTTCAATGAAATTGTATTCAAAGTGCTTTATTGGCATGGTAAGACTTTCCTTACATCGCCAAAACAGTTCTACACATACAAACAGCAACACAGCAAATCTAAAAATATAGACAACAAAACATAATAAAGCCAAATGCTCTAAATATGTTATCAGTTGAACGTTAACCGTTTAAGACTCTCTCTCTCTCTCTCTCTCTCTCTCTCTCCCTCCCTCTCTCACGCACATACATATGCTGAAACAACAAGGAAGCGGTCCTTCTCTGAGGTGTCGACAGAGTTTAACAGAACAACAGAGGCTGATGGATAGATATGATGAGCCGCGCATCCTGAAAAAAACTCAATCACTGCTGGACTCTCGATGTCCCTCCACTGTATCTAACATGATGTTGAAAGATCAGAAAGTATAGACAATGACAGGAACTGACAACTTACCTGACACACTCTGAACTGTCCTCTCCTCTCGTCCAATGCAGGAAACAGAAGTTAATAAGTGTTTATAACTGTTATTTGACCCATGCTGGAAGTTAAAGGCATGATGTGTCATCACTGAATGATACACACGACTTTGTATCATACATAGAGCTGTTCAAATGTACTTAAATTGAATAAATACACACAGACTGTTGTTGTACTTGCATGGTACAAAGTTAATTCTAACCAGCTTACAGTGTGTTGACAGTGCAGACAGACAAATATGTAAAAGCCAACTTGGCCGACGAACAATAACAATTATCACCGATGGCCAAAAATATGTGGTTGGGGTGGAAATCTGCTCCAATTGAAGATGCATACATATACTTTATCTGTATCAGTAGAAGTACACTAGATAATGTGATGTAATGTGATACTTTATATACTACTCAAAGTGGACAAACTTCTCTCCTCCAGCCTTAAAAATGTGTCCTCTTTATACAAGTAAAGGAGAGTTTTGAAGAACCGGCCGAATTGCTGATCGATTAGTTTCAACAGAGCGGGTATCGATGTTCTGTAAGCAGCATGCGGTTCTGTAAGCAAGCACTTAGCAGCGCTGGGAGGCCTGCCGGTCCCGTTCAGTCAAAAGAACGACAGCGAAGCCTCTGAATTAGACTAATTATTAGGATACAAAAGGATGACGATTTTCTCCCCCGTCCTCCTGTACTCTCACGCGCTCTCTAAGTAATTAAAAAGTGATAACTTCTAATCACATTTTCGTTCCTGTCAGCATTCCGCCGTCTCTTCCGCTCGGCGCTCTCATTATTTTCACGGGGCCTCGTTTTGTTTCGGGGCGGAGATCAGAGAGATGCTTTGTGATTTGGAGTGTTTTGTGGGTTTCGCCGGGAGTGAGGTGTGTGCGTGTGTGATCGTGCATACGCGCGCGTGTGTGTGTGTGTGTGTTTGTATGAGTGACGGTGTGTGTTTGTACCTTGAGTCATGAGTTTGCCAAGGACAGGATGGAGGGTCGCTCTGCACATGGTTGACCCTCCAATGCCAGCGAGCCTAGGCCAGCTCACAGGAAAGGAGGTCGGCCGGCAGAAAGCCTCTCTGTCTGTCTGCCTTTCATTTTGTTTGTCCACCTCTTTCTCTTTCTCTTTCTCTTTCTCCCAGTCTGCCTCTAAGAGCTAAAGCTTAAAGGGTGACGCTCACTCCTCTTGCACTCCCCCTTTCTTTTTCATCCCCCCCTCCCTCCTCCCTCCCTCCTCCCTCCTGAAATTATCCCTCAATCAGTCATTTTACTTTCCTTTCTCCTCATTGTGAGGTAAAGGTGTAAAGCGGCGACGAGGCAGACATTAAGGCGATTAATTGGCAGCTCCACCGTCGTCGCCTAGCGCGGCGAGATCTCATCTTAATTGAATGTCGCTCTCGCCACTAATCCCACCGCTTTGAAACCCCCCATTTAGAAATCCTCTGCGACAAAAGGCTCTGTGTGTAATCGCTGTGTCCCCCCCCCCCTTCTCCCCCCAACTCCCCCTTGGGTAAGAAAAAGCTCCTTTTTGTCTCCTCATTTGGGTGTTGAAGAGGGTGGTCCCTCTCGTGGCTAAAAGCCTGTTAAAGAGCCACTGCTGAGAGCTACAATAGAGGGGGGGGCGGGTGTAGAGCGGAGCCAGGGGGCTCAGCCACCCCGGGGTCCCAATCTGCCCCCAAGGAGAAGGCATTAAAGGGGATATTGGAGGGTGTGGGTGTGTGCATGCGTACGGACCACCACTGAGTTTCACTTGGTTGTGTAAGTGGGTTTAAATCGGCAGCGGGATTCTATAGATAAACACACTCTGTTTGTGCGTGTGTGTTTTTCAGTGGGAGCACATCTGCGAGTGCGTTCGCATTTTAATAACTTCCCAATATCCTGGTCGCTTTCCTCAGATGTGTGTTATTCCAGAAAGTAGAGGAGGTATTTGGAACCTCCCAGGTTGCCGTCTGAGGGTTCTCAAGTGTCTTTAAAGCAGGAAGTGGCGGATTGTCATTGTAATTCCTCTGGTATTGGGTAACACAGCTCTAAAAGGGGCTTGTTGATAAAACCGAGCCCCGGCTGAACCTCTCATATTAGACCCAAGCAGATAATAGGTTTGACGTGTTTTTTTTAAAGGATGCTCTTTGCTTGATTCATCTTGTCACGATCATATCGTGCAACTGAGCTTGAGCACTGCATGAAAGGCAATTATCAGGCACTCAAACTAGAATCCAAAGTGAAAGCAATGACTAAATACAGTGTGCTTGATCAGGGTCATCTTACAGTATTTAAAGACCTCATGAAATGGCATCTTTACTTCCTGGATTTGATGCATTTGCTTGAGAGCTCCAAGAGTGCGTATGGTCTTTGAGCTGCACAACACCTCACGCTTTTATTGTGGAGTGATTCACCCACCCTGAAGCCTTTTCACAGGCTCTAGTTTTAATGAAGCACCGAGAAGAAGAAGCGGCAGAGGACCGCGTCGACACGGGGGAGGCAGAATTTGGGGGGCGGGTGGTGACAACACAAGCGCAGCGAGGTCGGGATTGCACCTATGGGCGTGAATTCACAAAATCACTCTCTGTATTGGACCCTCCCTCGTGTCGTGCTGAGAGTCTGGAAGAGAGGAAGGAAGTGTGAATATGGGTTCTCGATTCAGGAGCGGGCGGGAGCTGCTGTGCCTGATGTAAGGCTCTCGCAATCCTGCTGTGGGTACTCAGTCCTTTGACGCTGTGACAACTGGTATGGCTGGCACACATGCATATATTCCTTAAAAATTCCCTTTGACATTTCTGCTTTATGAGATGGCATATCATGCAGGCCAGATAGGTTGTTTGTTGTATGTCGGCCCTTCTCTCTTTCTGTCTCTATCATATCGCCTCGCCATGAAGGACCTGTGGATCATACATGTGAATAAAAGCGGGATATTGGACTTGGGCAGCTGGTGTGGTTTGTATTAATAGTTGGAATACGTTCAAGGCCGTTTCACGTTATGGAGACTGTGCTGTGAATGCAAAAAAACGTCTTTTCTTGGGCGAGTCGTGAACTGAATGATGTGACTGAATGAAGTGTGGAGTCTCCTCCTCCTGGATGGGCCCCCATTTCCCTGGGTGACTGAAGCCTGGCATTTTTCCAGCTCTCCATTCTGTCATACTCTAATAACAGACATTTTCCCTTCTCTTTTGTCGCCCCCCCCCCCCCCCCCCCCTTTTCATTTTCGGAGCAATGCCGCTGTTGCCGCCACCGCGGTCATTTTGTTCACATTAAGTGGAAAGGGGGAGGGGGGGGGGGGGGGGGGGGGGGTTGGGGGTCCTGTAGGAGGGAGAGATGGAGCAGGAGTCTGGGGAGAAGGAGGAGAAAGAGGAATTGAGAAAGAGGGAGAGATAGCTGGAGGAGGAGAGGCGGAGAGAGCGGAGAGATGGTAAGATTGAGAGATTAGAAGGGAGAAGGAGGTAATGTAAAGAGAGAGGGGGGGAGTGTGAATAAGAGAAGCGGGTGTACCTCAGGGACGGGTTATTACTTTTAAATGCTCCTCTGCGCCTCCACCCACTCCCCCCCCTCTCTCTCTCTCTCTCTCCCTCCCTCCACCTCCACCCCCCTCCCCCCCCCCCCCCACTGTGCTCCAGGAGGAGGTATGAAAAGGTTATTATGTTTCCTTTAGAAATGGCACGCTCTCCGTCTGCGCCTTTCATCTCCAAATGGAATAACCTCTCTACAGTACCGCTCTCCCTTTCTCGCTCTCTCTTTCTCGCCACCTTCATCTCCCTTTCCGGTGCACAACACCTGCTCCTCTTTTTCTTTTTCTTTCCCTCTCTCTGTCTTCCTTTCTTCTGCCCCAGCCTTCTCCCTTCATGACTCTTTAATCCCTCTCTCTTCTCCCCTCTCTCCCTTTTGGTGTTCAATATAATCGGTGTGGTGTAAGAGCATGCATTATAACACGCTGCATTCGATTTGGTATTCCTGCCTCGCTTGTCAGCGATCATATAGTTATTATGTAAAGTAGGTATTAGGTGTATGTATTAAAGGGCTTTTCCTGTCTAAAATAACGGCTTTTCACACAACATTGAGAACATATATCAGAACTTGGGAGTAAGTCTAAAAAAGCCAGACGGGCCCCATTTAAATTCTGTCTCCTTCCATCCCTCCTTCCCTCTCCTCTCTTTCTCTCTCTGGCAGAAAGGGGAGGACGCTGGCAGCCTGGTGCTGGAGGACGGCAGGGAGCAGCTGATGTACGAGATCCCCCTCAACGACACGGGTTCGGCCGGCCTGGGGGTCAGCCTGAAGGGCAACAAGTCCAGGGAGACCGGAGAGGACCTGGGCATCTTCATCAAGTCCATCATCCATGGAGGGGCCGCTTACAAGGTAGAGAATCCACGTCCTTCGTCTTCGCTGGGTGTCACAGGGGCCCCAGGCGGCCATTTCTGGAGGCCCTTTGCATCCGTCATAGTAAAAAATTGGTTTTAAGTAATAATCAGCAACATTTTCAGATGAATAAATGTCTATTAAGGTTGCTCCAATTTTATATAGAATCTCTGCCTTAACCAAAGTACCCTCTTTTTCTGGGTGTAGCTTAGGCAGAGTGTTGTGGGGACCGCTGTGTTTTTTTTGTTCTCTCTCTTATCTCTTGTTGTCTCTGGCTTGCTCTTCCTCTCCTTCACTTGCAGACAGCTCTCCACCCTTTCTGATGCCTCTGTGTCGTTTCCTCTCCCCTCCTCTTCCTTTGCACCCCTCGCCTCTCGATCTCGCTTCCCGTCTTTCTCGTCTGTCCGAGGTCCACAGCCCGCTCCCTCGCGCCCCCCGCCCACTCATCTTCCCTCGACCTTTGACCCCCATTGACCCCAGCTGGCCTCGTCACTTCAGCGCCGCAGCCGTCTTATCTGTATCACTCAGTGCCTCCTTCAAGTGTGAGCGCGTCAGGAAAAAAACAACATCCCCTTTCAACAGTTTAAAGACTCCTCCACTTGGCCTCCATATCTGGCCCTCTCAGAGCTCCTCGCGCCCCCCCACCGCCGTTCCCAGATCAGCGCCGAACGGAAAGGAGGCGCAGAGCCGAGTGTGCGGGCGTAGATAACGGCTGGTCTGGGATCAGCGGTGGCCAGACAGCGGCTCCCCGAAGCGGCTTCAAAAGTCGTTTTTTCTGACAGCTGCCGATCCGGATAGCGCTCTGACAGAATGGTCTAGTAAGATCTCCGGTTGGCTGCGAAGCAGGTTTCTGGGACAAGATGCCACATAAGAGGAAGAGTGAAGGAGCGGGATAGAGGAGGGAGGAAGAAGAGAGAGACAGAACGTAGCGAGGGAGGGAGAAAGCCGATCTGTGGAAGACGACGAGTGGGAAGGGAGGGAATATGAGAGAGGGAAGAAATGAGAGGGACTGAACAATGGAGAGAGATGGAAAGAATAAGAAGACACAAAAGGAAAATTGAAGAGTGGAGACACTCAGCAGGCACACTATACCCAAGTGTGTGTGTGTGTGTGTGTGTGTGTGTGTGTGTGTGTCTCCTCCTAGATGTTGATGCATGCTAATGAAAAGCAGCGAAGGGGCCGGGTAATGAGACTGTGCAGTGCCAGGCCGGGACAGAGGAGGGGACCCGGGTTTCCCCTGAGTCTGACTGACACACACACACACTCCACACACACACACACACACACACACACACTCACACAGCAGGCAAAAAAAGGGAGGAGATGAGGAAGAGTCATGGAGAGATCTAACCTATTTCCATTAAAGAGTTTCGGCTGCTGACAGGGCCCGGGGCCTCAATTATAAAAAAATATTTCTTTGACTTGATCCCTGATTCTGTCCTGCGATCATTTCAAAGAATATGATAAAGAAAACAAATTAAAATTACATTGATGGCGCCGCTAACTTGGGGAATGAGGAAATTAGTTGGAAGTATTACAGAAAATTGGAGGAAATCAATGTCACCCGCTGATTTTGGCATAAAGATCAAACACTTTGGTGTGGATTTGGTTGCAAGCACAAAACTTGTGTGTAATAACCTTTTATGAACTGAGGTGATTGGCATGTTGGGTGGGCTTGTGTGTGTGTGTGTGTGTGTGTGTGTGTGTGTGTGGTGCCATCCCAGTCTGCACTCGAGGTCAGTCGAGACGGTGCCTTCTTAATGAGATGGGGTCAAAGGGCACCATTGACCATAATGGACCGTTCATGACTCCACACACACCAAGGGAGTCTTTAGTGTGTGTGTGTGTGTGTGTGTGTGTGTGTGTGTGTCTCTGATTGTCTCCATCTCTATTGGCTTTTTTTTTTCTTCTCCCTCTGCAACACTGTTTTTCCCTTGCTCTTTTTATGTGTTTTGCTCTCTCTCTCTCTCTCTCTCTCTCTCTCTCTCTCTCTGTCCCTCCCCCCCCCTCTCTCTATCTCCCCCCCTCTCTCTCTCCCTCCAGGGCACTATTCTGTGTTGCCTGTCTACAAGAGGCTGCTATTTAAAACACTTAGAAGTGATTTAGTGCCCACGGAGGCTATTCCATTAGCTGCTCTATGTATTTATCGTGGCTCTCCCACTCTCAATAGATTGCTAACTCTACAATTTTCTTGCCTTCCCCTCCTCTTCCATTTTCTACTCTTCTGTCTCTCTCTCTCTCTCTCTCTCTCTCTCTCTCACACACACACACACACAACTCCCAGCTCTTCCAATTTCTCTTCCTCGCCGCTCTGCTCCACTCTCCTCTCTTTAAACTGTATTGATGACCGAGCTTTTGCAGACTTTCTACACAATGTCATATCTGTGTTTTGTTTAATTCCATGCCAGTATTATGTGCTGTGATGTTGTATGTGAATCTGAGTAGAAACATCTTTGCAGCGGGGTTTACAGGAAATGTGACCTTAATTTTGAGTCATAATTCCACGTCTGTCTTCTCCCATCAGGACGGACGGTTGCGCATCAACGACCAGTTGATAGCGGTGAACGGCGAGTCTCTGCTCGGACGCTCCAACCACGCCGCCATGGAGACGCTGAGACGCTCCATGTCAGCGGAGGGCACCGCCAGGGGCACCATCCAGCTGGTGCTGCTGCGATCCTCTGCACAGGTACAGCGGGACGGCTTAACAGGGAGTTTCACATATAGGTCGCTTTACAGGAACACACCAGAATGTATTTTCCAACTTGTTCCACACATTCGTCGCATTAGATGGCGGTTTTCAGCTGTTTTTCTCCACAGCAAGCCCAACTGTAGTGGCAACCAGACTGTTCCCCCATTTAGAAAAAAACATTAAAAGACGGAAGGAAGGAATGACATTTTTAGGTCATGGAAGCGCTCTGATTTAGTTATGGAAAGACATGGAAAAGTCGGGGAATTTTACATCAGGGCCACGGCGGGAAACCTCTCCGTTTCTCTGAACAATTCTGGGACGGAGGTAGATTGGAAGAATTAAAATGTGTTGATATTCCCCACTGACTACATGAAATGTTAAACGCACAGCGCAATGTTCATCTTGACAAGTGATTTAATCTCATTTTGACAAGTGATTTAATCTCTCATTCAGTTTTAAAATCTTGTTTCTCCTCAAACAAGAAGAAGAAATCCACCAATGGGGTGAGATGATATCTTGTTTCCAGTGCAGTTTCATGAAATTATCTCACCTCACTGGCAGATTAGTCACTTTTCTTTAAAAAATAAAAATAAAAAAAAAGATTTTAAGACTCAACACTAAATTATGTGACTTTTAAACGTTGCTATTTTTTGCAGTGTAGGACAGGCTGTATCTCTCTCTTGAGAGATGATCATCCAGTAAGCCGGTTGGTTGGGACATTCGAGCTTTGGAGGAAAGAGGCTCTACTATATATAGGCATCTATCCTCCACATAATACACCCCGATGCTGCCTGGACCTACACAGAACAATGTTACGATGGGGAGGCACTATGAAATCAGGTTGAGCCACTTCCCTATCTGTTTACAAAGCCGTTTGAAAACTGATTTTGGAGTGGCGAGGATTCTGCTCTTTTTTCCCATGACAAGTGTAACCCTTTTATTCAAAGAGCACTCAGCCCGTCCATTTTAGTGAAGATTAGTAATGCAGCATTCCAGCCTCCCACAATATGGACACAGCTGGGCAAAAATAATGAAAACGCAAGCATAAAGGCTTCCTCCCTGACAGTGACTGTCTAGCTGTATAGCATATTTGGGTTTTAGGTGTATGGTTTGTGCATAGTGTATTTTCTCCTGCCAAAAACTCAAGTGAACTTGGCAGGCAATTTTACAATGTAAATATGTAGCTAACACTTATCCAGAGAGACTTTTCTGTACAGTGAGCAGGTAGGAGTTCAGTGTCTTGCTCAAGGGCACTTTGACAGGACACATGGCTGATGATGGACACAATATTGACTGCTGCAGGGACTGAAGGAATGAAAAGAATTCAGCTCCTCTTGGCATACAATGGACAAAGCCTTAGTTGCTGTGTTGTTTTTAAATGTTTAAGCTTTGTCTATTCTCCAAAAGTAGCTGAATACTTCTGTTTCCTTTGGTTCTTTTTGATTCATGCACCTTGGAAGATCTGCAAGGTTCAGACAGATGTTCTTTCCCCTTGTTGCAGGGATTGAACCTGCAAATCCGTCCACTAGGCCATTCTGATCAAGACAAGTAGTTTTGTTTGGTAATTTTGCATGATTTATTTTCTCTTATCACAGATGGGATTTATGAACCCTGCACCAAGCACCGCCACCAGCGTCGCCGCCACCCATCACCCCGACCTCCACACGGGCTCCAGCAACCAGGTACGAGCGGGTGACCTCCTCCTCCTCCAGCAGCAGCAGCAGCAGCAGCAGCAGCACCCGTCCCCTCCTCGCCGCTCCTCCTCCCTCCTCCCCACGCTGAGGAGGCGAGCGTCGGAGCCGCTGCCTCACAGCCACAGGCAGCGTTACGCGCAAAAGCCGGCGGAGACGCACACGAGATACACCTACGGCTTCCACCAGAGGGAGAGGCGTAGCGGCTACACGTACGGTTTCGCACAAGGGGAGACGGGCGATGAGTATAGTCACGAGGAAGGGGAATTCACCCAAACCGCTAGGTACCGGCTCGGGCACGTCGCCCACAGCCAGACATTGGGCGGCTTAAACAGATACACAGAGGGAGATACGGAGAGGAATTTAAATAGGAGTAGGTACGGATACGAACACGCACACACACGCAGTCGAACGCTCGCCGACACGCAGGGCCACGGCGCGCTGGACAACGTGCTCGGTCGCACGTGCGGCGGCGCTCAGGGCGACGCGCAGCGGTACGCGGACGCTGACGCCTGCAGATACACACACGCACGCAGCCACACGCAGGAGAGCATCCACAGGCAGGACGGCATTCAGAGCAGGTACGCTGAAAACATCAGAGCGATGGCAGGGCAGATGTACGGAGAGCCGCCCGCACACAGCAGGATCCCCACACGCACTCGCATGAATAGAAACACACACAGGCACGCAGACACACACAGATACACGGACGCGCACACACACAACTACGCACACAACCAAGCACTGACCAGACACCACCACCTCCGGCTGTCTGGGGGACTCTAGCACAATCTGTGTGTGTGTGTGTGTGTGTATTTATGTGCGAGTGTTTATATAAACCCTGCATATCGAGGGTTTGGTGTGAAAGGGGCAAAAGTGACATTTTAGCTTGAAATTTGTACTATTGTTAAGCTCTATCTGATGGTCAAAAAAAGCACATTTGTAATCATAAACAACATTAAAATAAAGGGGAAAGTCCAAGAGACTCAAGTGAAAACCCTAGATTAAATTTGGAATATAATTTAAATTCACTGTAAATTACTGTATAAGTGGGAACGGGTCAAATGTTATGTTTTAAATACAAATTTAAGTTAAATTTAAGCATTTCAGTTTTTGCTCTGCTATAAAACTAGGAAAATGACACTTTCGCCCCTTTTACTCTAAACCCGTGATATGTAAATCTAGTAAGAATGCATGTGAGAATGTATTGATTGATGGTGTGGAAGCACATATTAATCTTACACAAAGCCTTTCCTCTTGCCAAGACCACTAGCTGTCTCACATTACCTTTTAGCTCACTTTGTTGAATATTACCCACACACTCAATGTAATACTAAATTCTTCACTGTGTGCACCTCTCCTTTCTTTCACGTTGGTTTTAACTCACTAAAATTAGTTTGAGCTTTTGCACCAATTAATTTCTCACTGTTTATCACTGTGTGTTACACCACTAGCCTGCCTCCTGTGAAGACTGAATACTCTTTCCTGTTTTGTGTAATGAATTAACTTCGCCTTTACTCTTTTGTTTTTAATTTTCTTCGTTTTTTTTAAGGGCACTTGTACTCTGTGCTTTCCTATCTCACCTGCCTGTTTCTCCTCTGTTAAATAAAGCTAATCTAAATCCTCCTGCATGCCTGTCTATGTTTGTGCTTCTCTGTTGGGTTTTCAATGGCTGCCTTCTCCTTTGCTCCTCTCTCTGTATATTAAATGCTACGTGGGTCTCTGTTCCCTCTATGTTGGCCTCAGCTTCTCTCTTCTGTTCTCCCTTAACTGTATCCTCCAATACTCAAAATGCCTGCTAGAAAAGCATTCATTAAGATACATCACATAGTCACACAATTCATTCTATAAAACAAAAAAGATGCCCAATGATTGCAATTTATGGGTAAGAGTCAAACTAAAGCACAGTTTTGTTTTGTTTTTTTAGTTATAATGGCAGCTGACCGAGGGGCTTTTATTTTGAAATGTAGCTCAATACACTGACACACCGTTTACTGCCATGTAATGAATGATGAAAGTATTACATGAACACGGAATGAAAACTGACATAAGGATTGAATCAGTTTTCATGGATGTTGCTCCTGTTCTGTGATAAACGGGTTATAAATCGGAGTTCATGGAAAGTGTTAACCTTTGCTTATTTTTATCCCTTTCTCCGTGTTGAACCGCTACGTTTCAGCAAAAAAAATCCTTATTTTCCAGTGCCAATTTCTGTAATCCTTTTGCGGTAAGTGTGGGAGCGCTGGCATAAATCGCCAAATGGAACGGCCGGTTAAAAGCAGCGCAAAATTCCCGGATGGACGGACCGATGAAGACGTCAAGCAGGAGAGACGCTGAAAAGTCGACAGCTGCTGCTCGGCTCAGCCTGTCCATTCAGAGTCATGTTGAGGCGTGACTGACTGTTTAACGGCTAAAAAGGATGTTGCATAGGAGTTAAGGCAGATGCTTATTGATACTGTGTGTGTGTGTGTGTGTGTGAGAGAGAGAAACAACAGGGGGGTTAGTGGGTTGACTGGCATTGACCTGCTCATTATGGCGTATCCATCTTGTCCACGCCTCGCTTCAAATGAGTGTGTGTGCACGTGCATGTGTATATATGTGTGTGTGAGAGACAGCAGTGGGGTTACTGGGTTGACTGGCATTGACCTGCCCATTGTGGCATGTCCATCTCATCTACGCCTCGCTCCCAGTGTGTGTGTGTGTGTGTGTGTGTGTGTGTGTGTGCGTGTCAGTCATCCAAGCCTATGGGTAAATGCTATCAAAGCCAGTTCAAAGCTCAGTCTGTATCTCCATAGTCCCTCTCCTCTCATCACTAAACACCCCAGTGCCTTATTCTGGTCGCACCATGAGGCAGCATGATAAAAGAGCCTTGCCCTGAGGGGAAACTCTGAACCCCCCCGATTTTCTCTCTTTTCTCTCTCCGTCTCTATCTATATATTCTGGGTTTCTATCCAAGTGTTTTTTGGGGGGAATTATGATGTATCAAATTAGAAAAGCTGAATGGAAACGGAAACATTTGCTGAATTTTCCTCAGTATCTTGAAGCAGAAAAGTTTTTTTGTAGGTTGAGAAGTTGAAAAGTGGATTTGGACGTCCTGAGATGTGATCTGTAAAATATCTGTCCACCACAACCGCCCGGAAATGTCAGTGCATTGTTTTGTTTTCATCTTTGGATGAAAGCATGAAATATGGCCAACATTAGCTGACACTAAAGAACAGTAACAACTTGCCCAATACAAATCAATTCTTGAAAAATTCTTTCCATTTTTCTGGTGCATGAGTTTTTTTGTCATTCAAGAAGTCTGTTTATTCACTTCAACCTAGCAGATGGAAACACACAATTCACATTTTATTTCTTGCAACATTTATAAAAACTTTACGTAAAATTTGCTGTACAGTTGGAATGAAACAGCTCATGTCTGTCCCTCACTTTCTCTCTTCCTTTCTTTCTCCCTCTTTCTCCTTGTCTCTCACTTTCTTTTTTTCTTTCTTTCTTTCTCACATACTTTCTCTGCCTCACTCTCTTGCAGACCTACAGCAGCAACAGTAACAATCACAACACAAACAGAGGCATTAAACAGAAACTGCTTGAATATCAATTAATAGTTCTTTAAAACGTGAAATCCACTTTCTCCACGTCTATCTCCGTCTCACCCTTTCCTTCCCTCTCTTGCTCTCCATCCCGAGCCAAAGGACACGTGGGTGGGGTGGTGGGCGACACGGCGGGGCGAGGCCGGGCTAAGCCTCTCAGAAGCCTATTGTATGAAGCAGTAGGTTGGGGCTGGCTAGATAGACGGATCCCCCCCCCCCCCCCCTCCTGTTTAGTTATTGTTGAGGGATTAAGATATCTGGCTGCCTGTCTATCTGGCTGCTTCCAAAGCCTCAGGCAAGCCGTCAGCTTCTGGAGACTGAGGGATGGATGGATGGATGGAGGGATGGATGGAGGGATGGATGGATGGATGGAGGGATGGATGGATGGGAGGGGGAGTGATTGGTGTGATGCGTGTGACACTGACACGTGCGGAGGAACTGTCAGAGCATTGTATGCAAATATGTAGGCCTACGTCGCACACACACACACACACACATACAGGATCTCTGTGATTGACAGCCATGATGTAGTGACATATTAAGATGTAAGGTGGGTGCTAATGATACCCAAGGGACTGCAGGACTCATCGCTTACTGAATACACCGCACCCAACGCTTTGATACCACGTCGATATCGGAATACCTTTCATTTTTCGCACGCCGTGTCTCAGGATTATTTATCTTGTGCTAAAATAAGCGTGTGTGTGTGTGTGATGCGTAGGTGTATCTATCTTCACTCGGTGCGTGCGTGACAGCTGTGGCTTCCATCGCTTTGACCAAAAAGGCTCCTTTCATCCCACAACGGCACCGTCTCCCCACCAGCCCCGCCAGTCCCTATCTCCATCTGGGGGAGTGGGGGGGTGGGGGGGGGTCCTTTGTAGCGCTGGATGGCTGTCCGATAACACGCCTGTCAACAGCACTCAGGATTATCTTAATTACTGCGTTTTCAACAAACGCCGCGCACACGAAGAGGTTTATCAGCTCGATGCTGTTTTACGGAGTGTTGAAATCTCGCTGCGTTTTCAAGAGGCATACCGAAGGCTTATTTATTCCTATAAATAAATAAATCAAATTATACATATATTTGGGCTTTTCTATTCATCCCCCAGTCTGTGACCTGGTTAGAAGATGGTGTCTCTAACCACTAGGCCACCCTGCTAATCCATACCCCATACAATTTGAAAATGTTTTCCTCTTTCCCATCTAAAGAATTGGATATGATACGGTGAAATTCTCAGCTGCATTCCTGTCAAATATAAAATACACAATGTCGAGGCCACCGAGTGTTGAGTGATGTGTTGACAGTATCACGCTCTTTACTTTCTCACATTTCCTAAACCAGCTAGTGCACAGTGTACAGTGCAAATACTGTACACATTGGACAGTATGTAGTTGATTCATAATCCAGTTCCTTCATGAGCATCCCTCATGTGGGAATACTAAACATGTACAGGCCATCATACATGGGCAGTATTTTTGTGTCAATGGAGATGAGCAATTTTGCCATTGATTAAGACCAACCTTACTTTTTCATGATATTTTTTCTATCACTGCTTATGTAGATGTAGTCAAAATCCTACGTAGGCCAACATTTCTCGTCTCACATTTCCTCCAAAATTTGCTCATGTATCATCACCATCAGAATCAAACTATAGAGGTTATTACTGGAAAATCTATCTAGAAGTTCTATTTTTTACTGCATGTCTGTTGAACTCCTGCTGCACTCTGCACTCATCCCCAAAAAATCAGCTTTTACTTTTCATTTCTTTGCATTGATCAGAAGCTACAAGGAACGGTCTGGTAGCTGGTTGGAGAGACACGAGTTGTTTATTGCAGGATACTTACCGCCTGCAGAATAGATCCAGAATGAATGCATAAAGGAGGACTCTGACAATGACTACCACTGTAGATGAAACAGTCCCTCTAAGCAAGCCCTGATAATATCTCATCCATAAATATGTTCTTATAGATTCCAGTGTATGATCATTTCAGAGAATGTGACCAGAAAGCACATGAAGGGTTTATCTTTAGCTTCCACACCCTGGAACACAGGGTTGGACTCGTGACAGTCGATATTCAATATCTTTCCATTTTTCCTTTTCCATGCCAAAAATTACAGGTATTCAGTGTTTCCCCCCTAGAATTTGATTCAGTGTGATCCACCCCGCTTTTTAATGGTAGGAGAAACTCTGGGATAGATTACTACCTTTTTAAATGAAGAATTCATTTGCAAAAACATTATTGAACAACTAAATGAAGAATGAAATGGGCAAAGAAAATCACATTTTATTTCAGGTTTTATAGACTAGTTTATGTAGCTGTGGTCAAGGAAGAACCTCCATCACATTGGGGGTGGATGATGTTGACTGGCTGATATCCAATATTTAATAAAACAGCAATATTGTCATATCAGTCTAATTCTACTGGATGATAAAAGAAATGAGTTTTATCTTTCGATATCTGACAGAAAACTGGGAAAATCTGTGAGCTACACAATTTGGCAACATGATTGATTTTTCATGAATCACAACTTTGGCTGGTTTTGGGCTTTTTGCATATAAATCTTTAATAAATGAGACCTATTTTTTTTTTTTTTTTCCTAACTATGTCTTCATCTCCTGCTCTCTTTCTGCGTTGACAGGAGCTCCAGGAGCCTCGCAGCCTCAATGGCCCCTCTGCGTACCAGGGGCCTCAGGGGCCCCAGGGACCCCAGGGACCCTCAGCACCCTTCAGACCCCCAGCTGTAGAGTTCAGCGGGAACGGTGCAAGTCAGCCTCCAGTGATGACCAACAACTATGTGTACAGCAACTCTGCAAGCGGTGAGCACGCAGAAAGACACAGAAAACTCATGCTGCGCGCAATATTTGGCAATTTGAATTGTCAAATAGTCAACAGTAGGCCTGGAGTGTTTGTGTACGACGCGTTCATGTGTGATCGGGTGTGTACACACAGTATGTTTGTCAGTGTGTGTGTGCTTGTATACATAAGTGTGTGTACGCGATCCCACCGCAGCATGACACCCAGCCAAGTCTGCTGATATTGTTGCATTGTTGTGTTTTTTTTGGGGGGGATTTTTTGGGTCAGCGCCACCGCAGCAGCCACCCTAAGCATCTTATATCACTGCGTTACAAAGGAAGCGTGCCACTTTTCCCGTCTTTTTCCCCCCCCGCTCCGTTTCCATATCTCTTTCATTCTTGGCCCTGCATATTTATGACGGGAGAAAGGGGAAGTCATTAACTATGTTTTTCCGAACGCGACGCTCCGCTTTTCATGTGCAAAAGATCTGACCTTGGAATCATTACGCTGATGAAACGGCTTCTAAGTGGGCCAGATTTGCATACGGGCTATTGTGCGGGATGCGCGGCGTTGTAAAACGAGGACTAACAAACTGTTTTAAATTCATTCTTTAGCTCTCTCTCTCTCTCTCTCTCTTTTTCCCTTGTTCGTTCTCTCCTCCGTCTCACCCCCCCCCCCCCCTCCAAACCCTCCCCACCCCCCGGGATGCAGGGAGCTGGAGTGTGTTTTTTTTTTTTTTCTCTCTGTCAGCTCTCCATCAGTCTGGAGCTGCGGTACAGTTACAGTCATTTTGTACTGGGGGGATTTCAACACAAAGGCTTTACAGTGAGGAAATTATGCGCTGTTTCCTGTCTCCGGGTTTACAGTTTATGGAAATGTTGTAGGAAGAGTTGCGAGGAAGTTAGAATGGGGGTTTTGTATGGAAATGGGTTTTATTTGTGCGTGTGTGTGTTTTAGTTTTGTTTGAGTGTGCTTTGTGTGTGTGTGTGTGTGTGTGTGTGTGTGGGGAGGGTTATTCATGTGTGTGTGTCGATGAGTGTGAGCGGGAATACATTCATGTGTACGCACATGCCTTTGATGTGTAGCTAATGTCTTCTAATTGCCTGACCTTGCTCGCTGTGTATTGACATTATTGATCCCCAAATCAAGGACAAGCTGGTTTTGATTCTGTCTGATGTCTGTATTTAAATCTGCCTCTGTCTGCAGCGTCTCATCACAACTGTTGTGATTAATGTCGTTAATGAAAACTATTTAAAAAAAAATAAATCAAGTAGAGTGGATATCAAAAGTGTACACACCCTTTCAAAGTTTTTTTTTAGCATTTATTGCCTCGAGGACTGAAATGAAAACCAATTCAATCAGACTCCTCACTTTCTTTTTGATATAGTTACCAGCAGAATCAAGGTAAAAACAAAAAGGCCACGCATTTCTGAAAATGTGTTAAAATTAGAAAACTATAACACCTTTTCTGTATTCCAACTTTGGTACTTTGATTCTATCTTGATGAACAAAATCAATGTGTTTTTTTTTTTTTTTTTTTTTTGTCCGTCTGTTTGTTGTGTTTGTTGTTTCTCTCCTCAGCTGCGTATCCCACGGTGTACGCCAACGGCAGCTACGGTCACTACGGCGACGACGACGAGGAGGAGCTGGAGGAAGACTTCCCCCCGCCCCCCTCCCCCGGCGCCGTGGAGGAAATGAACAGAGCCTTAACTCTAACACCCCCACAACACAGGTACCCCACACACACACACACACACACACACACACACACTGTCAGCTCTCCATTAAACCACACACGTAGACGGAGTTATTACATTCTAATGGAGTCCTTAATATGGGCCACTGTGTTATGAGATAAAGGATAGTCATTACGCTAAATATTACAATGCACATATGCATTATTTAGACTATAAGGGCTAATTGCAACAGCCTATTTGCATTATGCATAAGTAATTAAGGTGATAGCATAATAGAGAAAAATAGGAATATGAAGAGTTGGAAAGGGCTGTAATACATCTCTGTGGAGGCTAGCCTGGTTTGAACTCTGCATGCTGTCACATACTGTGACAACAGCTAGCAGCGGGGTCCGCACAGCAAAATCACAAACGTGTGTTAAAAATTAGCTAATAAATACTAAATGATTGTCACCCTCACCCCAGCTTTATTAGGAATGTTTAGGATATTAGGAATTAGGGATTTATTAGGATATTTGTGGAAGAAAATGTGGATTCTGTGCCAGGATTCCCACAGGCTTTGAAAATCCCTGAACGTTTGTGGATTTGAGAAAATCAAAATTTTACTTTTTGAAAATGAATGAATTGAAAATACTTGATTTTTTTTAAATTAAAATATATCACCCAAATTCATCAACATGCCTCACCTCTCTCCCAGCATCAACACTTTCAAAATGATTTCACCAGGATTTCTTGACTTAATAAGATCATGAGTAAAAAATTAGGCCTCATTAGGTCATGTCTCACCACAAAAATAGTTCATTTTGAGTGCTTGAATTTCACCAACCCAGACCTTAAAAGTTATTTACATGTAAAAGTCCTTGAATTTGGTGTCCAAGTGAGTGTAGGAACCCTGCTGTGAGCCATCATGTTAAATTCATTAGAAAATATGAATAAATCCATGCTTAGATATGGTTTTAAAGTTTAATTATGATAGCGAAAGTCTAGTTTATGTCTAGGATTTTCTTTAGCAGACCCTGACCTCTGACCTCTCTATGTAGGAGGGCAAGAGAAAAGAAACATTCTCAACATCAATAAAGTATCATACGAACATTAAAATGCCTCCTACTCAAACGGAAAAATTCGAATCCAAAGCAAGTCTCCCAAATCCCTAAAAGTGAAGGTATGCTGAAGAAAACACCGGATGAGGAGGTTAGCAGACTAGAAATGAGGCCACATTGTGCTGCAGCAGATCTTCCCGTTCAATCGTCTGCAGCTGTGGAGTTCTGAGAAGAAAAGAGCGAGGAAGTTTGAGGAGCAGCAGTTTGTGCATCTCATGTGGCCAAACTCGGGATGTGACATCAATACGCTCCTTCTCGGAAAGTTGGATGAAGACAGTTATGCCATTGTTTTACTGAATCGTGCCATCTGGGACAGAGGATATTGAATGATTCAAGCTGTGTGTGTGTGTGTGTGCGTGTGTGAATTTGATGTTTTATTACTGTTATTGTTTTGGTTGGTGTCGCCAACAAATCCAATAAGAGTTGAGTCACTTCACTTGTTTGTGCAGTTAAAGTATTCCTTTGGTGAATGCGTTATCACTGTGTTTTTAATGCTAGCTTCCCTGGTGGGACAGTAAATACTGATTGATTGATTGATTGATTGACGCCAAGTAATGGGGATTGTTGTATTGCATTGGCAGTGAGTTTCAGAAGGCGCCCTACATGCCTGCAGCCCTTTATACTGACAGACAACTGGCCAACCACACAGACAACACACCCCGCAACAGGACCTCCAAGAGCATGGATCTGGGTGAGCGCCCGCACACACACACACACACACACACACACACGCATACCCCCCACACACACACAAACAAACCCTTCCCCAGTGAAAGAAGCCGTTGTTTTCCCGTCCTCACCGCTCTAACCAAGACGAAGCGTATTTTCTGGGGTAAGTACACAAATATAAACCATATCGTTGTCTAAACCATCACAAACCGGTCAAAAATACCAGTCTAATTATGGGTCCAGACTGCACACACACACACACACACACACACACACACACAGGGACGGTCACATGCCTCTTATCAGTACATTCCTTTGTTGTGATATGTCGCCCTCTCCTATTATCCAATGCCCTGGAGGGATTTGACCTGCTGAACTCATAAACCCAGGGGCTTTCCTATGGACTGGATGAACAGACCGTCTGCTTTGTGTGTGTGTGTGTGCGTGTGTGTTCATCTGAGGGTTTGCGTGTGTGTGTGTGTGTGTGTGTGTGTGTGCGTCCTTTCTCTTTATGTCTGAATGAAAGGCGTGAGGTTTCCAATCTCATGGCTAGATGTGTGTCTGGATGGCGAGAACGAAGGGGCTTATTTCCTGGTATTAACCTGAGCTGACCCCTCCTTCCTCCTTCTTCTTCTTCTCTCTCTCTCTCTCTCTCTCTCTCTCTAGTCTTTTCATCTTTCTTTATCTCTTACTTTTTTTCCTCTTTGATACTTTTCTTCAATTCTCTTGTTATCCCTGGCAGTTGGGACAAGGTCATTGCTCTTTTTGTTTCTCTTTCTTCTCTCTCTCTCTCTCTTTCCCTCTGTCGCTCTCCCTCCATCTTTGTTTATAACCTCATTTTTTACTTTTAGCACTTTTCTTCCTCAACTCTTTCTCTTGCTCTTGTTATCCCGAGCTGATGAGTTCATCGCTCTCGCTCTCTTCTATGTCTCTTTTTTCTTTCTCTCTCTCTCTCTCTCTCTCTCTCTGTTCTCTCTCTTCTCTCTCTCTCTCTCGGTCTCTCTCTGATTTCCAATCCCGGTTCATTAGGTTCAGTGGATTGGCTTTCTTCCTGCAGCACACGCCTCTGCCACCCAAGCTGATTGGCTTTCATTACGGACAGGGGTGGTCCACACACACACACACACACACACACACACACACACACACTTTCTTTTCTATCCCTTTGAGAGCTCCCTGAATACACACCGCTATCTCTCTGCCTCTCTTGTTTCTATCTCCATCTCTGGCCGTCCTCCATCTCAATCATTTTTTTTTTTTTTTTTTTTATCTCTGTGGTTCTATTCATCCCTTCCGTCTCCAAAGCGCTCAGGGCTGAAACAAGGTAGTTAGCGGAGCTGTGTGTGTGTGTGTGTGTGTGTGTGTGTGTACATGTGTAAATATGGCAGTAGCACTCAACACATACAAGACCTCGCTGACCCCGTCTAGAGGCTCCCGTGTTTAAAGGGCCATTTCACACAAATGCTCCTTTTTCTCCCAGGAGAGTTTCCCTGCATGTCAATCACAGCGGTGGATTTACGGCCACATGTACCCGAGCTGCAGAGGGTCTGCTTTTATTAAAGCGCCATGGACAGAGGGGGATGAGCGATATTGACCCTAGATGCCTCTAGATGCCTTGGCAAATAGTCTGTTGACTCAAAGCCTCCTTACACAGATCATACAGGAACACACACACCTCCCTCCCGTGCTGAGATGGGACATCGGAGCAGCCAGGAATTATTCTGATAATGAACTCATTGTGCTCTGTATATCCAAGGATGTTATGACACCTACAGTGGTAATTCTGTGTATGTGTGTGTGTGTTCTTGCACTTCTATCCTCGGGAGGATCAAATGTCCTCACAAGGATAGAAAGATGAGGAAACCCTTCCAAAGGGAGGACCTCACTTCTACAAAGGCTTAGGACTTGACTTTAGGGTTAAGGTTAGAATTAAAGGTTAGATTCGGTTTAGGTGAGGGTAAAGGTTAGGTGGGATTAGGGATTAAGTGGGTGTCACCAGGTCAGGGGTTTGAATCCAGTCTAGAACCTCACTCTGCCAAAAACATAATCTTTATAAAAGAATTGGGGTAAGGGTTAAGGTTAGGTATGTAGTGGGGAGGGTTAGGGTTTACTTAATGAATGTAGTCAATGGAAAGTCATAGCAAGTATAGTAATACAAAACAGTGTGTAAAAAGTGTGTATGAATGCATGAGTGTGGTATTATATCTTTTTTTGTGTGTTTGCTTTTTCTATGTGCACGCAAGAGTTCATGAGTTAATGAATTCATTCTTTGTACAGTGATAGAAAGCAGTACCTGTCAGCCCCCACAAACACCTGTCAAACTCCACTAAATGTGTTTTGTTAAATTGCTGTCAGTGTGGCATCCATGTGTTGTTCGAGCTGCTCCACAGTTTCGTCTCTACCGACCAAATTCATCAACATGCAGAAGTATAGCTTGGGTGTTTTTCTGCTGTGTGCGCAAATGTAAACACAAGCTGAGCTGGAAAAAAACAATAAAGCCACAAACTACAGCTGTAGACACTTGTATACTAGGTTACATTTATCTGATTTTGAGTATTTTTGCGTCTCACTTCTTTATTTTTATTTTTATGTTTACGTGAGTCATTACACCAGAAAACAGCCAATATCAACTTTATTTCTCAATATTCCAATGCATGTGGATGAGCGTGTGCGTCAACACAGACAATGAAGCCGCTTTCATTGATTACAAAGAAAACATTCCCTCCATGTCTGACGCCCTTGGGCCATTCAGTGTAATGAAAATGCCAGAACGCAGTGCTGAGATGCATCATTCTCTCAAGCTTCATCAAAATCTGATCAATGGTGTCTGAAACATCATGTGACATATGAGCGAAGGAATGAACGAATGAAGGAAGAAACAAAGTAGCGCCCTCCTTGGACCAATCAGTGTAATGTTAAAAAAAGACAGAACGGAGTGGGGAGATGCAGCGTTCCTCCATGTTTTATAAAAATCAATAATTGCATGTCATAGACAGACGAATGGATGAATGAACAAATAGAGACTGATCCACCTGCCATCCCTCTCTCTTCCTCTCATTATCTCCCTCCCTCCCTCTCTCTGTCTGTCTGTCTCACCATGTCTCTCAACCTCTCTTGATCCCTCCTTTATCTCTGAATCCCTCTTTCCTCTCTTTCTCCTCCTCTGTCTGTCACAGTCCTTGTCTCTCTTCCTCCCTACCTCTCTCTTCTCTCTCTCTCTCTCGACCCCCTTGCACCTTCTCTTTCTCTCTCTCTCACCTCATGATTCCTGTCTTTCGCTCTCTTCTTTCTCCCTGTCACTGTCTCTCCCTCACCCTTTCTCTTTCTCAATTCCCCCGTCAATTCCTCTCTCTCTCTCTCTCTCTCTCTCTCTCTCCCCTTCGCCTGTTTTTCCGCCGGGAAAATTGACCTCATAAAAAATGAAAAGGATTATTTAAGAGAAATGGCGGCGTAATGAAAACCTATTATTGTATCCCATGGTGCACTGCCTGTGGCGGCTGCCGCTGGCCGACCGCAATCCTGTTTAGTTAGATTAGGGGGGGTGAAGGTGTGTGTGTGTGTGTGTGTGAGGGGGAAGGGGGGGGGTGTTTTCTTCTCATTTTCTTTTTTCTCCCTTATTGTCTCTCTCTCTCTCGTTCTCTCACCTCTACCTGTTCTCCCTCTATCTCACAATAATCTCTCTCTCTCTGTTTTGTTTTTCTCATATTTGTCTTTTCTTTTTCATTTCCTCTTCCAGTCTCTCTCATCTTTTCCCTCGCTCGTCCCCACATGCCCTCCACCATCACACACTTTCCTGTTACCTGGGTCCATTTACACACCAGTATAACCATTTACACACCAGTAGACGGCACTGGAATGATGCGTATTATGCTGATCTGTGTTGTTAACTGTATGTATGGATAGCACTGATATATGGTATTAACTCTGTGTGCTTTTGTGTGTTTTTTGTGTTCCAGTGGCTGACGAGAGCAATGTGGGATCGCTGGTGGGGCAGAGGCCAGGTGAGCGTTCGATATAATCACTACACACACACACACACCCACACACACACACCTTAACTCTCTGATAAGAGAAAACCAATAGCCGTGGAGAGAGTAAACGGCAACAAGCGCATACTTTTAAGCTACCTGTCCCCCCAAGCGCGCGCACACACACACACACATAACACACACAAAGACACACACATTTATACAAAGACACACATATTCATACAAAGACACACACTCATATAAAGACACACACACACACATAAGGACACTTACGCTGGCATAAACAGACACACATGCTCACACAAAGACACTATTTTGTCACAACATTTTGTATTCTTACTGTGTCCTTGCACAGTTGAGACTAGTCTGTTGCACACACACACACACACACTCGCACACAGTCAGAGAAAATACAGATTTTTTGTTTTTAACGACGCTTACCATGCTACCACATTTCTCTTGTCTCACTCTGTTCTTGTGCAGTGCAACAGCTGAACCTGTCCACACACACACACACACACACACACAAACAAACAAACCAACCTCGTGTGTGCAGATTCTCATTTTCTCTCTCACCGCCTCGCTCACTCTAATCTATTGTCAGACATTTGTTCTTCCTCATCCTCCTCTTGGCTCCTTCCTGCCCCTCCACTCCGCGGCTGACAGAGTTGAGTTGTGAAGCAGTTAGTGTCTCGGCTCCAGCTGCTTTATGGCCGTCCGGGTCAGCGGGCCCACGGTGTTCAATCCTCACCCGGCTGACAGCAGCCGCAGCGCATTACAACCGCCTCCGCTTCACTTCTTACTCCGCGGCCAATTCCACTTTGTTTTATTTTAGAGAAGTCTGGTTAGAGTAAAAACATTTTCACATAAATAAATGTCCGTTTTGCTACTTTCTATCTGCGATTAATATAACACAACAGTGATTCAGCCTATACCCACACTGTGAACATCCATTGAGTCGGACAAAGGGATGCACTTCCCTCACCTACTACTGTCAAAGTGCCTTTGAGCAAAGCACTAAACCCCCAACTGCTCCACAGCTGCTTGTAAAGAGACTGGTGGTTATACTGGGCAGCTCCAGTATGAATATAAACCAGGGTGTTGCTGACAAAGAGCATGCATGCTCAGTTGACCTTCCCTGGTTAAATAAAGGTCAAAAATAAACAATATATGACTTTAATGGTAGAATTCAGCCATACAGAAACATTTAATTTCATCTCATTTCGAACACCCACTGTGTTTGAATATGGCAGCGATGGTGATATAAGATGTAATATTTGCCATTCTTCTTCCCCTTATCATTAAGACTTGGAATTGTAATCATAATATATAGTAAAATAATCATGATTAGTGTTTTAGTGGTGATTGTGAAGCCCAACACTGACAGCCTGAATGGAAGCGTGTGCAGATGGGAGGGAGCATGCAGTGTATACAGGGACTTATACACAAGGTATGCATAGAGTCTATGCACAGCACACACTTGCCATTTGCTTTCTCTCTTGCACAAACTCAGAGACATTTTTGGTTTCCTTCTCTCTCTCTCTCTCTCTCTCTCTCTCTCTCTCTCTCTCTCTCTCTCTCTCTCTCTCTCTCTCTCTCTCTCTCTCTCTCTCTCTCTCTCTCTCTCTCTCTCTCTCTCTGACACAAACACACACACACACAGATCTCTTAAATCCAACCTGCAACAGCAAACTAAGCCTGTTGCCAGCGGAATACAAATGGCCCGAGTGCCGTTCCGTTGCTGACCTGAAATCCCCCACACTCAGCATTCCCACAAGTGGCTTCACCCCCCTGATGCCCACCCCTTCTCCCCACACACACACACACACACACACACACACACACACCCCTCCTCCCTTTACTCCCATTTCTGATCAGCGCCCATAACCCCTATGGCCTATGATAAATAAAGCGATCCATTTCTCCAGAGCAGCTTTCCTTTCTTGTTTTTTCTTCCCTCCTCCTCCTCCTCCTCCTCCTCCTCCCCCCCCCGTCGACGGCCTAGCTAATGCGTATTGACAGGGCCTTTGCGCGCTTTTTTTTTTTTTTTTTTAGCTGACACGGCGGTTTTCGCTCGGCCTCCTTGCGCAATGCCTCAGTTCCCTCCCCCCCCCCCCGGTTCCTAAATGGCCTCAGTGTTTCTTTATGGGCTTTGACATATTTCATTAGGCGGATGGTCTTAAGAGGCCTGCCTGGCTTCTTTAATCTGGCTAAAACCCTTTTCTCTCTGGCTAGAGCCGCTAACTCTCTCTCTCTCTCTCTCTCTTGCTCCATCTCTCTCTCTCTGTCACTCTCTCTAGCTTTCTCTCTCTCTCTCTCTCTCTCTCTCCCTTCCTGTCTCTTCTCTTCTTGAATCTTCAGTCTCCACTCTCAGGATTTCCTGATCCCTTCCTCTAAAAACCTCGGTACAGCTTTTGTTGTTTTTTTTCTTTTTCGCTTTCATCTTCGTTACCGCTCCCTCTGTCCCTATCTCTGTTTTTGTCTCCCTCTCTCTTTCTCTCTCTCTCTCCTCCTTTTTCTTTCTTTCCAATCACTTCTCTCCGATCACGTCTCTCTCTCTCCTGCTCTCTCTCACCAGGTTCATCCCCTTTTTAGTATTCTCTCTCTCCCAGTTATCTTGAGTCTCTCTCTCTCTCTCTCTCTTCCTCTCCTGCATCTGATTGTCTGTATGATCGCTTTTATTCTCTCCCTCTCAACAGGCTCATCTTTTTTGTTTGCTCTCACTTTCCCAGTTACCTTTCTTTTGATTATTCTCTCTCTCTCTCTCTCTCTCTCTCTCTCTCTCTCTCTCTCTCTCTCTCTCTCCCCCTCCCTCCCTCTCCTCTGTGGCTCTGTATCTGTTCCAGCCTTATGTGATTATGGTGAACATGCTCCAGCTTTTGAGTTTCCTCTACTAAGTCAGCTCTGGCCCAGCATCTCCTAATGCCTCTGTGTGTGTGTGTGTGTGTGTGTGTGTGTGTGTGTGTGTGTGTGTGTGTGTGTGTGTGTGAGAAATGTACATGCTTTTACAGCAGAGAGTAACTATTCTGAGCAGTCTCCATTTGTGCTTGAAAGAGAGGGATAGACAGACAAATGAAAAGAGTCTTCCAACACTAGTAATCGTCAGGCAGGCTGTGTGTGTGTGTGTGTGTGTGTGTGTGTGTGTGTGTGTGTGTGTGTGTGTGTGTGTGTGTGTGTATGCGTCCTCAGACAGCCAGAAAAGGAGTGGACAGACATCCCTCCATCTCTGTCCCTTAGCGTCTCCCCTGGCAGCACACTCCCCTCTCCGCAACACACACACACACACATACCCGGGAACGCATCCAGACACACACACACACACACACACACACACACACACACAATCATTAGGTGGAGGGTTCTACTGCAGTACTGCATCTCAGCCGTCATCCCCCTCTACTTGTTAGTAGTGTGTATGTGTGTGTATCAGTGTGTGTGTGGTTTTGTCTATGTGTGCCGCTCTCTCTCTTTATATATAAATGTGTGTGTGTATCTCTTTCAGTGTGCATGTGTGTGCTATTTGTGTTTTTTCTGTCTTTATATGTGTTTCTTTCAGTTAATTTCTGTTTTCTTTCTCTCTTCTATCTGTATATGTGTGTTTCTGTGTGTGTGTGTGTGTGTGTGTGTGTTTTCAGTGTGTGTGTGTGTGTTGGCTGGAGATCAGTTGGAGGTAGCGCAGCCTCGTCCGCTGCTGTCTGGATGTTTAGCGCTGGCTAGCTAACAGCTAAACCCTGCAGCACCGCCACCGGTGCCATCGCTCTCTGCGCCCATTAGTCCCTGTTGTTCCTTCTCCGCGCAATTAGACTTTAAAACCAGCCGGCGCCCCGCCAGCGCTGAACCCGCTGCTTTGTTTTCGCACTCTTTGTTTGGATGCAATGCCGCCTCTCCCTGTCTGTCCCTCCCTTTCTCTTTCTCTCTCTCTCTCTGTCTCTGCTCTTCCCTCCCTCCGCTCTCCACATCCGGCGTGTCGTCGTTGATTTAAGTTGAAAGTCACCATGTTGCGCCGATTTGAATTGATTGATCACCTCCTGTCTGTAAGGGCCATCTGTTTGTGTGTGTGCGCGTGTGTGTTTGTTGTGGTATTTCTATACCTATGAGGACCAAATT
This sequence comes from Centroberyx gerrardi, assembly GCF_048128805.1. Classification (NCBI taxonomy): domain Eukaryota; kingdom Metazoa; phylum Chordata; class Actinopteri; order Beryciformes; family Berycidae; genus Centroberyx; species Centroberyx gerrardi. Next base: position 11,339,301 of record NC_136017.1, on the reverse strand, counting down.
CCATCCTTACAAGCATGGGCACTTGGGTTTAGGATTCAGATTCAGTTTAGGTTTATATGTAAGGTTAGGCATGTAGTGGAGACAATGAATGTAGTCCTCACAAGTACAGTAATACAAACGCGTGTGTGTCTCACCGTAAGCGCTCTGCATTTCTCCCTCATTGCACAAGCGCTTTTAGCCGCCGCGCTTTTACAAATGGCACATGTCCCACTCTGCACGGCTCCCTCTAACCCCCATCCATACCCCGCCACCCCCGCAGCGCCGCTGTAATCCAGTAAAGGTGAGCAGTAATTATGAAATGGCCTTTTAAGTCCCCTCCGGTTATTAAAGCCATTCATCTAGTCGGGGCTAAATACATACGGCCCGTACGCCCCCCACCCCCTCATACATCGAAACATCCAAACACAATTACCGCCAGGCCAGCGCCTCCATCCGGCTCCATCCAGCTCCATCCACCGCCCCTGATATCGCTGAGTGCACTCAAGCAGCGGTGGGGGGGATGATTGGGCAGGTCTTTAATTGGAACGGATTTTTGATTGGCCAGGAGAGTAATTGGACTGTACGTCGATTGGCTGGTCGGTTGTCTCAAGCGATTCAGTTTGAAGTCAGCATTGTCACACCAGAGCTTGGACATGAAGACCGAACCTTAATGCCTTTCTCTCCCATTGCTACCAAAACATTATTCATCTTTTAAATCTGACATGTGCCTCATGCCTCTGATGCCTTTTTACTTCCTAGTGCTCTCACATGTCAACATAGGTTTGATCCGATAAAGGCTTTAAGGCCTATATACAGTACATTTAATCTAAGGTGGAGCAAAGGAGATTACCGCACCATGGTAGACCAGTGTTGCTTCTATCCATTTTAACTCTGTGGGTTTTAAGGTATCCAATCAAATTCAGTAGCATTTATTGAAATGGGGAAACACAGGAAGGAACCTTAATATCCATTGCAATTCTATGGCTTTTAAGGCTGCTGTTGAATTCAATAACCTTTATTGAAACACGGCGGCACAGGCAGGGGCCTTTCTATCCCTTGTAACTCAGTGGGTTCTAAGGCTCCTATTGGATTGAATTCAATAACCTTTATTGAAACCGGGCGACACTGAGAGCAGGCTTTCTTTTACAGGTGTGTAGGGTGTCTGTCCACGGTTATATGACATGTGTTTTTATAGGAAAAGGAAGGATAGGGCCTGTTTTACTGGTTCCCAGAATAATGGGAAGGTTTTATTGCCTGGTCCTGAGATTGGATCCTAGATGAAAGAGTAAAGTGTGTGTGTGTGTTCATGCACATGTGTGTTTCTGTAAATATATCTGTGTATAGCCAGTATCGTATATTCACTGTGGTGTGTATGCATCCGTGTGGTCATGCATGTGTTTATGCATGTGTGTGTGTGTGCTCTCTGTACTGCTTATGTCCCCCATTTAAAGGCCAGGAGCAACAAGCCCCTATGCAGAGTTGGCTAAAGTGTCGCCTTGGCAACTCACCTTTAAAATCCCCCTCCTCCCCCACAATAGGGGGGAGGGGTGGGGGGGTTCTGATGGAGGGGGCACTTTCTGGTAACCGCGGCAACCTTTCAGCCACTCTGCTGCAAAGCTGTTTGCTGTAGAGCACATTGTAGTCCAGTTGATAGGTAAGTGTTAAAACCCTGCTGAGGAACTGTGGGAGGGTTCAGGAGTGTGTCTAAGTTTGTGTGTGTGTGTGTGTGTGTGTTTGTGTGTTTCTGTTTGTGTGTTGAGCTGGAACAGTATCAAATTAATATCAAGTTTCTATGAGTATTTCAATATGAAAAAAAAACACAATATCCTGTGTAATAGCTTGGTGTTACCATCCACTGCACTGGGCAGTGTAATTGGTGAGGCAAGATGGGAGGGTTCTGCAGTGTGTGTGTGTGTGTGTGAGCGTCTGTGTGTGAGCTGTGCATGCATATGTGTTAAGACTGAGCAGCGTATCAAATTTGTACTACACAGTCTGTGTAGCAAAGGCTGTAATTTGGGCATTGTGGATTCATTTATACTTGCGTTCAGTGGGTGAAATAATGGGAATCGTCTGGCGGACAACTTCACTCCAGAATTGATAATATTGTCATCAGTAGGAGACACACACACAGGCACACCATAGGGTGAGGCAAGGATAAAAGGAAAATTCCTACAAAATACCAATATGGTTGGTCATTGATATTGCTTCGACCCCCCCATCAAATGTGTACTTAAAACTCGACAACTATATATTTCACTGACGTTCTTTTTTTTTTATCAGTGTGTTTGCTTTAGGGTTCAAAGCAGGCGTGTCACAGTCACTTTTTAAGGTGACACTTTTAAGCTACAAAGCAGTGTCATGGAGCGGTGTTAGTCTTTCCAGGGCCTGTCAGTGCCACGGGACCCTCAGGCTACGTTCCAGGCAACGACTTCACTGCTGTCTGCTGAATACAGACAAGACAGCAGTCAGCCTCTACTGAAGTCTCAATATACATATCACATAGAGGTGTGTGTGTGTGTGTGAGTGTGTGAGCGCGCGCGTATGGGTATTTGTTTGCGTACGCTTTAAGTGTGTGTGCGTGTTTGTGAAGAGGGAGTGAAATGCAAGCACCATTTTGAAGTGGTAATCCGTGAGTTCCTCATTTATCTTTACTTTGGCTTTGGTGCTCATTGCCGTGGTGTTTCTTCTCTGCTCTTCGCCTGTCAATCAAACAGTGTGTCCAGTACTGTGACGTCTTCTTCCTTGGATTTTCTGTTGATGCAGTTTGAGTTTCTGTCTTCTTCTTTGGCTATAGGTTGCATCTCTATCGCATGGTATCAATCACTGATCGCAAAACAGACATTTACTTATAGGAACATGTCTCGGATTTTTACTTTAGCTTCAATGGAGGGGCGCTACGGCTATGAAGGGCACCGTCCATCGTCCCGGGCCTGTTCGGCTGTTTGGCTGTTTGTGAGAGACCTGCACCAGCTTGTATCAGTGGCAATCAGGCAGACACGATGCGAACGGATCCGTGAGAGCATCTGCTGGCACAGCGGGCAGCGATATGTGATAAACGCTGATTTCACCCTCCATTGGATCGAGCTGGCGATGATAGCCAGCTCTCCCCCGCTCATCCATCCTATTAAACCCTCATTATTCATTTACCTCCAGCCTCAACTGCCTGACATGCATGGAGTGAGCGCACCCACACACACACACACACACACACACACGCACACGCACGCTCTAGTAGCAGTGCGTCGCGCTTTCGTTTCTTCTCATATCTCATGTGAGGCAGTCAAGGACACACACGCAGCACTATCTCATACAGGCAGTATCATGAGTTTTAATTTTTTTTACTCGGACCAAAATTCTCACATGGTCTCTTTCATACACACACGCGCCCACGCACACACACACACAGTTTCCCTCTGTGTATAGTGCAGCAGTACGCTGGCAAGGAGCTTAATTCTATCAGGCTGCGAGCCGGACAGCCGTAATTACATTTGTGACACAAATCCTGCCTCTCAAATTGAGCGTTTTATTCCTGAGCGCTCCCCCCTCTCTATTTATAACCCCTTATTCCCCATAAATCCCACTTCCTCTCAGAAAGTCAATTTAGGACTTAAAAGGCAGCGACGCTCCGCTCACTTCCCCCCCCCCTCCCCCTCCCCCCTTCGACTCTATCGCCCCGCTTCCTCACAGTTTCACTTCCCCTTCCACGCTCTAGTTCTGAGCTTTTGAAGCCTCTGAAATGACAAAAAAAAAACGTCTTAAGCAGTGAGTGCCGCGACGCGAGAAAGTCGTCCTTACAGGAAAGTTTCAGAAGGGAGAGAGCGCTGCTTGCATCCTGTCTGTAACTTGTCAAAAGAGCGCTTGTCGCCGTTTCATCGCGATACACACCTGGGATGGGATGCATTTCAGTTTGCTGAGTCGAAAGTGTTTGTCCTTCACCCCTCTCGCTCACCCGTCCCGCCCCGCTCTAAATCCTGTCCCGCTTTGGCAGCTCCAGCAGCTGACTGTCCTTTGTCCATGCGGTAGCCTTTTCCTGCGTGACCTTTTCTCTCTTTTCTCCTTCCTCTCATTTTTCCTTTTTTTCTCCCCCTCCACATCTTCACGCCGATCGTCTCAGCCTCCCTCCTCTCTTCGCACCGCTCCTGCTCTTCTCCGGTGCCTCCTTTTCTACTCCTCTCCTCTCCTCTCCGACCCACTTTGAATGAATCAGCTGTGGCCTTCATCGCCATTCTGCTCCTCTTGCTTTTCTGTTTCTCTCTCTCTCTCTCTCTCTCTCTCTCTCTTTCTCTCTCTCTCTCTCCCTCTCAAGTTGGAGGCCACACCTGAGCACTGTATGATGGCAGTTCATTTATTCCCCCCTCTCTCCCTTTGCTTATGCATGAGCCTGTCAGTTCCCATAGTGCCGTTACTCACTCGTCCCTGTACCACTCACCTCATCCATCGTTTCTTTTCCCCTCCTTTATATCCTTTTTTTTTCCTATAGGATTGTGACTCTGTTTTTCTCCCTTTCTCTCGAAAAACCCCTTTTTCCTCCTCTCTCTCCTGCTCTCTCTCCCACCTGCCTCCCTCCTTTGCATCTTTTCCGCCTTCCATTTCTTGGATTCAACCTTGTTGAGTTTCATTGCAAAATGCTATATATGCATTTGGGGGAAAATATGTTAGCTGATGTTCATTGCTCAGTATTAAATCAGAGTATATGCAGGTCCTTAAAACGTCTCAAAGTCTTACATGATCAACATTTAATGCCTTAAAATGTATTAAAATATCTTTAATATCATTATTAGAGCTCTTAATTTTTTCACCATGTAACGACAGATTCATTTTTCAATTTTCATTTTGAATCAAATATGAAGTAAGGTCGAGATATTGACAAATTCTTTACTTTCAGTGATATTTAGTCAAGGCAGAGTTGGAAGGAAGGAAGGAAGGAAGGAAAAGAAATAAAGCAAATGCCATGAATTGTTTCTGCAAAAAATATGGTTGGCAATGATTGGTAACCCTAACCCTAAGTGTTGGTTTTATTTTTCTACGTTGCATTGCATTACTTGCACTTAAAGTTGGTTTCATTATGTTTGATGCCTGTGCATGTCCACTCTTAAATTCATACACACCTGAGTTAATACAGAACAGGAACATAATTATACCTCATGTCCCTAAACATTTAATTTCCTAGTTGTCCTTTTTCTTTTTGTGCTCATTTATAGCTTCAGAACTTTCATTAGCCACGTTCGATCAAAAATAGTCTCTTTTTGGCAGATCGTTTTTTTCTTTACTGTGCTTGTTAAATTGGTCTTAAATGCAATTCCAGGTAGTTTTAAATTTGGCTTTCTAAAACCTGCAGATACCCTGTAAATAAATAAGAATGAGTACATCCTCTACAATTTTACTGTTTAGTAAGCAAAGGGCACAAGAACAATGCTAACAGCTTCAATGATGCTCAATATAACATCTCACTTTCACGCTAGAAATCATTCTGTCACATTTTATTAATGGTTGGATATCTCATTTCGGAATGAAACTCCCTCCTCCCACCTCACCTAGGTTCTTCTTTTTCCTTGTCTTCTCTCTTTAACATCCATCCACCTCCACGCTCACGGGCCGCCCCGCCCCTCTTGTCTCCTCCGTCTGTCCCTCAGAGCCTTCAGCAGGGGGAGCGCTGGGCCCCACCCTGGGCCTGTGGAAGTCCAGCTCCCTGGAGAGCCTCCAGACGGCCGTGTCGGAGGCCAGGCAGAGCCGGAGCCAGGCCCCGGTGCCCTTCCACCGCCCGCGGCCGCACATGGTCCGGGGCCGGGGGTGCAACCAGAGTTTCCGCACCGCCATCGATAAGTCCTACGAAGGACCCTCTGAAGACGGTAAGACATGTCGGAAACATTTCAAAGACGGGAAGGTTCAAGTCCAGCCGTTTTGGGAGAAATGTCCCTGTAAAATGAACCAGAGAACCAATGGAAAAGAGACAGAACAAATAATGGAAGCTTTAAGGGAATTTTCTATCACTGTTGGTGTAACTTGGGATTCTTTCCTAGACATTGTATCCATTTTACATTAGTGGCTACATTGCCAATGCGCATCCCTTCGCCTTTATATAACACACTGGCACTGAAGAAGAGCCAGGGGCCTGCCAAGGGACAGTGCTTAGCCTAAGTACCTTAATGAAATGCTATATGATTTTATCCAGTCAGCAATTTAGGAAGAGGAACTTTATATCTTACAGCAGCACATTTTTAATGCTCTACCTTCTGAACTCACAGATACGTGCATGTGTGATATTGAGTGTGTGTGATTACTGAGGACAGTAGGCACAAAAGTGAATAGCATTCTCCACATTAGCTGAAATTATTTAGTGCATCCACAGTGTTGAGTATAGTTTTTAGGCCAAATTTGGAGTGAACAAAAAAAAAAAAGACCCATCAACCATTGTATTTATTAATAACTACCTTGCTATCTATGGACCACACCTGGCTCAAATAGCATTTGCAAAATGGCTACTTTTGTGTTGGGAGGATGGAGTTTGCCACAAAGGATAATACAATGAGAAGTTTAGCCAATCACAGGTGAGCATTTAAAGTGAATAACAAATAGTTCAGTTCAGAAGAGTCCGAACAAAGCTCATGAACGCTCCCAAATTAAATAACATCATTTCAATCCTGCAAGGGATCTTCGTCAGATCACCTTGTAATTACATTCATTCAGCTTTTTTGAGCTCAGTCAATGTAATTTGCAAGCTCTATTTAGAATCCTGTGAAGCATTTCAAAGTCAACATTATTTTCTGTCATTAACAGCTTACCTGAATCTATCAAAAGTGTGCTGGTGCGGGAAAACCCCACCTGTCTTGTACTCCCATGTTGAACCAAACACTGAGACTTATTTGCAACTACTATCTGACCCAGTTGTGTTGTGTCCTGAGCTGGCCTTGTGAAGGTGAAAATCTGCTGTGGGCAAATGGATATGACTGTGCCGGTAGAGCCCATCCAGGTGTGGAGACTTGCCTCTGGCCAGCCCCCTGGACTGGGAGAGAGGCTGCCTAATGGAACACTAACTAGGCTACTGAACATAGTGCACACACACACACACACACACAACACACACACACACGCTCGCACAGATCTCTGGACAGCAAAATGAGATATGCACACAGAATGAACTGATAAATGTTGTATCACGTGCAGCTGTATGTGTGTGTGTGTGTGTGTGTGTGTGAGTGAGTGAGTCTGTATCCGGCTATGTCTGTGCATCTGCTGTGACCTTTGCCCTCACACCTTGGTCCCTAACCGCTGGCCCCTCCCCCCTCTTAGACGACGACCTATCGGAGCAGAGCTCGGGTCGCGACACGCCCGCCAGCGGCTCCTCCCGCCAGGGCCTGGACACGGACGATGGGAAGAAGAAGAAGAAGGCCAAGGGGAAGAAGAAGGAGAAGAAGAGCAAAGGGAAGAAGAAAACGGAGGATTCCACCGAGGACGTGGAGAAGAAGACCAAGAAGAAGGGATTTGGTCTCTTAAGGTAGGAGGACTTCTTAGCATCTTTTAATCCTAAAAATCAATGGTGTATCACAAAAATGACTCGTTTCCACTTGTATTTGGTCATTGATTGAACGTTTGAATGCTGTTCATGGAACTGGCAAGGATTTCCTCTGAGGAGTTTGAGCTTACAGGCTTCACTGACTCTCATTGCACTCAGCATTTTGTGGGCTGGATTCTGTTAGCCAGTGTTTACATGTATCCAGAAACTCTTACTACTGCGATTAGTGAGGGACGATCTGGCTGAAGTTCAATCTAGTGCTGTTCTTGATGACGCTGAATTCAGGAAAGGCCATGCCAGTATTGTGACTTTTTAAATTCAAATGGTCATGGGCTGGATGAATGAGGCTATTATAGGGTCTCATTCTGGGGCCTGAACAAGCGAGTGAAAAGTTTTAAGGTTTTCAGGTCAAATTGAACTGATGTTGAAATGTAGAACTTCATGCTTGACACAGCAGGACCCGATTAGCACAGATGGATCTGGTTCAGGTCGGACCGGGTCTCTCATTTATTCACTCTGGTTTAGCTTGGGCTGGGGTTGAAACTCATTAATGAAAGATACTGTTCGTTACAATGTATTATAAGCAAATCACAACTAGTTTTGGTCTTACAGAAAGCTGTTTGAGCTCTCCGGCTTGGTTCGGGGCAGATTTTTCAGGTTCAGGTTGGGTCGAGCTCAAATTTTTAAGTGGAGCTCTATCTGTCCAGTGATCCTAGATCAGTGCTGCTACACTGAGTGGTTGTGAATGCAGGTTTGGTTTTATCCTTTGCAGCTCGTTTAACTCTCTAGTACCACTGGATCTCACCTATAGCCAAGTGAGCAATTTTGCGAACACAAAATCTGATGCATCCCTCCTGCAAACTGTAGAAGTTGGTTAGGTTTTATACAGAAAGTGAGGGGAAAACAAAAGTGCACCTGCCCTACTTTCCCCTTGTTAGGTTCCAACAAATTACCCAGCGAGCGCAGCAGGATTATTGGATATGGACACAACCTTCTCCATAATGGAGGGTACACATTATCGCTCAATCCAAGTCGAGTCACACCAACACACTCCCGGCCCAAGCCGCTTGTCGGCCCTTTATCAACGTGTCCCCGCAGTGATTGTGGTGGTCCAATCCTCCGACAGGAATCCTTATCTATTGGCAGTGACACGGTGTGGTCAGTGTATCACCGCACTTCCAACACTTGAGATTCAATTAGGCTGTGGGGGGAGATAGTGGAGGCTGAGCGTTGGCCCACAGATGGCAGATAAGAATCCAATCGGCCACAGTGTCAAGGGCAATAATGGAAGAGATCTTCACACGGCGGTTTGCCCGGTGCTGGAGAGTAGGGCCGGGATGGAAAGGGCAAGAGGAAGGACACACACACACACACACACACACACACACACACACACACATGCAGACATGCAGAGAGAGAGAAACAAGGAGATACATACAGGAACACTGCAGGAACTCAGTTTAGCCACTATTTTATTTGCAGAATAAGAGTTTACCTTTGCAGTATGACATAAATCTTGATGAGTTCAATTTATAGTAAATATCAGAGTGAGTAGTATCAAATTGATGTAAGTTATGAGGATCTTTTGAGGGGAAAAAAGCATAAATTAATGCTTTTCTGAAAATTCTATTGTTATTTGCCTCCTGATCACAAACTGGAGGTTATAGTTTACCCGTCTTTATTTACCACTGCATCCCTGCCTATAGGGTATCATTTATGCACTAGTGATTATATTCTTTAACTATATATCTTTCTTTCCTGTTACACCTACATAGTTGTTATTCCCATTATTTTACTATTCCCACAGCAGAGACAGACACATTCTGTCTGTTTATATGAGGTTTGGAGGGGAATCTCTGCATCTATACCCTGCAGGCATATCATTTCCTGTTGTTTTTTTCTCATTTGTCTGTGTTTATATATTAGAGTTGTGATCTTTCTGTCTCTCCCCCTCCCTCCATCCCTTTTACACTCTCTCTCTCTCATGCCTGCTCTCACTGTGGAGGGGCCAGAGTTATTTGCGCTGCGATCAGAGAAATTTGAATGTTTTCTGATAAAGATTCAGACAGACAAGTCGTAATTACATTCACAGCAACTGTTGCCTTCAACTCCTGCTTGTTTCCGTGTTTCCTTTGACGCGGACGTGAATGCTGGCACACAGTATAAACAGTTTGAACACACGCGTGCACACACACTTTGTAATTCGCACACTCAACCTTTTGAATGGACCGACATTGCCAGAAACACTCAAAAATAATCCATTGTTCAGCCAAGCGCAGAAGCAGTGCGCTTTTTCAACTCATTGTGAAAAGCATGGACATTGTGAAAAGCTTCCAGATTGTTGCACCACACACTGGCCTCTCTCTCCCTGGCCTTTATCTGGCCGACTTGATCGTTATTGAACTTGAAATATGACTTAATTAGCTGGAATATTGCGCGGCTCAATCTAATTGCAGCTCTCAAATGTTATTTTACTCCAATGGCAGCATTAGGAAAAGGGCAAATTATAAACATATGACCTCAATTTGCCTCCGCAATGAAAAGCGTGCACAACAGCAGCTAGCACAACAAATGTTGGAAGTCGGCCCTGTCCTTTCAGCGGCCGTAAATGTTTAGCTTAGCCTCGCCAGTGTTTGAGGAACACATCGTTGTTTTTGGCCGCAACACGTTGCAAACAGCTGGGTTTAAGGTGACCTCTGAAACTCCCATATTGGCCGCGAGAACATCGTATTTGCAGAGTCCATATGTGATCGTTTTAGATTTGAAGGGTTTCATTCCAAAGTGCTGTAATTGTCCCATCTCAGACACTGCAACAACTTTGAGTGATGATGCATCTTGTTGCTTATTGGCCCAAGGGCTGACTGCATCATTCAAGGGGGGCGACATGTTTCACCTCTATATTTTGGGGGGGGGGGGGGGGGGGGAATTACTACATCAGATTCAACACAACTTTTAAAAACATTTTGTAAGCAAATGTCTTAAGAAGTGTCATGGTTTTATAGCAACACAATGTATTTTAATGTGAATCATTTTGTGAGAGTAGGTGTTGATTGAAGTGTCAGTGAAGGTGCAAATGATGGATATTTTGTGTGGAAATGACATCTTGATGTGAGGAATCAGAAAGGAATCAGTTTGGCTCTGATGCTGGCTCACTCTCCGCTCGTTCCTCTTGGTGTCGAGCGGGACGGCTTTACATACTGCTCCTGCATTTTCCCCACACTAAGCTCTCCCAGACCTGTTTGCATCATGTCTCCCTTATTGCCGAACAGGCCAGGGTAAATGGCAATGCCCTTCAGACGTTCACCTCTGTGTGATTTGCATATTGCAGCCACCATGCGGGTGAGTCTTCAAAAGAGGCTGGCTGCTGTCTTGTCTGTATTCAGAAGACAGCGGTGAAGTCTTTGCCTGGAATGTAGCCTGGGGGTCCGCGGCTCTGACAGACCGGAGAAAGACTAGCGCTGCGGCTCGGGCTGCGCCGCTGTTTTCTCTCAACACCCCCGCCACATCCGCGTGCTCTTGTTGAACAAATAGGTTAACCTGGTCAAGGGGTTTGGCACGTCTTTATCCGACAAGGGTATTTGCGTCACGCTTTTTCATTTCAGTTTAACCTTGGCCCGTATTATCGCTGCATCCGAGAGTAAAGGCTCGGATTCCTTCTGCTGTGTATCACAAAGGAATGTGGCGCTTTTGCAAGTTTTCTTACCCTCAGGAAGTTGATATGGCAGAAATTCTCGTGCTAGTGTGCACAGCTTATGTTCCAGCTTATACTCAATCTTGTTTTTGTGTAAGGATTAGACTTATTATGGTTTTGATTCAACATGACTAAGTCAGGAGGTCAGGTTTTGAAGGATATAGCTTGTGACTAACACTCTCGGATTGTGTCACCAAGTGAATGCCGCTCCTCATGACATTTGATGTGCAGTTGAATAGCTATACTGCTTCACTGTGTGTATTTTTACATGCGGTTTATTCTGCTTATTGAGCGTGTGTGTGACTCCAGCGTGTCACCAATCCATGTGTGTGTCATCGCTCAAGCGCTCCGCCGGCACCGCTGAGCGCCGACATGCCCCCGTCCGTCCGTCCCTCCGTCCAGTCAGTCAGTCACTCAGTCAGTCAGGATCAATGTTGAGCTGTCGCCGTCAGCAGGCGTCCCGCCGCGGCAGCACGCCGCCGTCCCTCCGCCAATTTGGGGGACATGAAAGCCGGCGTCTTGATCTGCTGTTTACAAATCCGCCTCCGACATGATATATCCCCCCCTCTCTCTGTACGCAGCGCTGGGAAATCCGACAGGGAAGCAAGCCAATTAGCGCCGTCCGTTCCGCTCTTATCCTATCGCGGAGCAGCAGGATGCGCGGGGTTGAAAGGTAGTCACTGGTGGGCCGCACTCTACAGTACCAAAGCCTTGTTGTCACACTGGAGGGGCCCGCTGCAAGATGATTTCAGATGGATTAGCTCTGTCCTTGTGTACTCCGCCTCCACATTCCCTTTCCTTTAGCCCTTCCTCCCGTTCCCTTCGTTCGTTTCATGATGAGTCCTCCTTCCTCCGTCTGTCCTGACATGGCTTCGTTTCCTTCCTTCCTCCTCCCTTCTTTCTTTCCTTCCTTCCTCTGCCTTTCCTTCACTTCTTTCTCTATTCAGCTTCCTTGAACAAACTACTTATTTAACCGTGCTAGGTTAGACAAAGTGAGCTCTCCTGTCCACTGCTGAATCAAACGCACAGTCCATCTCTCACAATTAAGGTGGTAATCTGTGAGATCCTTTCCTTATTTTGTCTCCATCTTTGTCACTAAGCGCTCATTGCTGTGGTGTTTCTGCACTGCACTTCCCAGAGATCACCTGTCAATCAAACAGTGTGTCCAGTACTGTGACGTCTTGTTCCTTGAGTTTTCTGTTGATGCAGTTTGAGTTTCTCTTTTCTTTGTCTGTTCAGACATGGTGGCTATCACTGCTCATGCTAACTACCCAGTTCTTCTTCTATGTATTCCAAACAAATCATGATTACCACTGCTATAAACATAAAACACATCACTTCCTGTGTGACAGAGCATTTTTCCCGGGAAACACTTACCAGACACGCTTTCATGGTCTGTGTATAGGTTGAATCACTATTGCGTGATAGCAGTCGGAAATAGAGAGTAGCAAAACGGACGTTTATTTATATGAAACTGTCACAGACTGTGACTTTAATCGCATCAGACCAGCAATAACTCCACCAACGGGAAGGAAGGACGGAAGGAAGGAAGGATACATTTAGACTATTGGAATGGGCCCCTGGTTGTCAGCAGTGTTGGTAGGCATACCAAAATCCCTGTGACATGTTTGTGTGGGTGTCTCAGCATTGACTCTAAGCTGTGATGGGGGTAAATTGGAGGTGCGTTACCTAATCCTACCGTCGGTTAATGCACTGCAGGTGGATTGCTTTGATCCACCATCTTGCCTGGCGTTCAAGAGCTGTGAAAGGAGCTGGAGTGGAGTCTTCAAACTGGAGTATTTATCAATGTTAGTCTTCCCTTTAGTAAAATATGTATAAGGCCATACATTTTGCACACAGGATAAACCTATATCTCTTGTGGATAAGCATTATCTCTCCCCATTCATCTCTATTCCCCTTTTTATCCCTGTAAATAATGCATTCCAAACCACAAATCATTTTCCTTTAAACACTTGACAAGTGTGGAACACACAGCCTCGGCTTACTAATCAGCGCTGCCCTAAATGCGTGCACAGATGTGTACACCCAGGGAATGTAAAGTCCTTCAGCAGGATGCATACATCCACATTTGCATTGAAAACCACATGTTGTCCAGAGATTGGCCTCAATTAAAGAAATGGACTCGGCAATCATGCAAATCCTAACGCTAAGGGTCAATCTAAGTTTTTCTGCTGCACTTTTACTGCTATTGGTTATAACCTTCCATTAGAGGAACATGGAATTGCCCATTAGTGTGTGTATGTGTGTGTGTGTGTGTGTGTGTGTTCGTAGGCATACGTATGGGTCTGTGTGTGCATGTTTTTCTTTATCTATATCTTCAGTGCACATGGTGTGCGTGAGGCTTTGTGTTTGTACATTTCCTCTCTGCTGCAAGACATTTTCCTGCAGTCAGTCATAGTTATTTGAAGCCATTACGGCTCTCCAGCCTGTCTGCCTTGACGAGTCCTAATACAGGTTTTTCCCACCGCACCCCTCAACCCAAAAATGTACCATAACACTGGAATGCTGTTAACACCGAGCAGCGATTCGCCCTTCTTAGGGAAAAGTAGTAAAATGACAGCTATTTCCTTTCTCGTTTTTTTTTTCTTTTCATAATTCAAATTTGTGCACAATTTGCTCCCTGCGAGACTGCCACCGCCCTAAATAGAAAAACCTGCCAAGTATTTTCAGCGTCGTCACAAATGAGCTTTCGCAAAGCAGGGGCAGCCTCCTGTACTTGCTAGCGAGGCGCAATTCTAATTTACAACTTTGCCAGGGAGGCAAACAGACACGGGCGCTATCACCGACGGCAGCCTTCGGAAAAACAAATTAACTTTTTTTTCCCTCTTTCTACCCTCCATCCAGCGCGTTGGGCAGCTTTCCTGAAATGATGTGCGGGTTTATTGGTGTTGATGTGAGCTGTCAGTCAAATATCAGAGGGACGGGGAATTGACAGTGGAGATGATGAGGAAATCCTCATGCATATATATCAGCTGATAAAGGGGCCGTCACAACAAGCCTCCGCCTCTCCCTCCCGCCTCTCTCTCTCTTTCCCTCTGTCTCTCTCTCCGCATCTCTCCTTGAAATTCCCCCTTCTCTTCTCACACGAAAGGCTTTTATGTTTCTTGTCTTTCATGCCTCGGCTCCACCTGCCTCCCTTCCTCTTTTCCAACCGGACCAGTTGGCTCAGAGTGCTCTCTTATTTACAGCACCGGCCCACAGCGTGGAGGGGAGGGGAGGGGAGGGTTACATACATACACTTAGTCTTCAGCTGTTTGACTGTGAAGTAGCTCCACCACAGCAGCTAAGAATTAATTACCTTATCTGTGGGCTTATCAGCAATATGGCTTGTTTACCGTATTCCTCCAAGGCTTTCCGAGCAAATCTGGGAATTCGATCCGGGTCCCTTCTCAAAAGTTATGAGCTCCCTTGTCTTCTGCCACCCAGGTTATCTTCCTTGACTCCCCACTCATATTTGAATAATTCCAAAACACTCTATATATCCATTTTGAAAGAAATAATGTTGCTTGTTGTCCATTACTCAGTATTTCAAAAGCACAGATGATTACACCCTCCCACTTCCTACTATTATGTATGAAGCGGTCTTCAGAAAGCTACTAACTTGAATAATGTTCAGCGCTGAGTTTTACTTTCATGCCAGCAATCATTTTACCAGAGTAGGTGTCACATTTTTCAAATGGCGGCGATCTCATTTTGAAATGAAACTTTTTATTTCTACCGGTAACGACGGTGACTCATCCGGCCGGGGAACACGATACGCACATTTGTACAGTGAATTATTGACCATAAGGTAATTATCAAATGAGACGGCGAGCTGAGACATCCATTTGTGTTGATCAGTTTCACGATCCATCAATCCCTATCGAGTTATGACATTTGAATTGACCCTGAGGGATGGACGGTTTGAAGATCAGACGAATCCTATCGGCCAGACAGCTCAACGGCATTTCAGCGGCCGACTGCCCATCACTCACCGGCCAATTAAAGGAACCCATGTGGCCACAGGAAACAGTCGCGACCAATTAGCATTTGATCTTGCATACGTGGGCATGCGCACACACACACACACGCTCACGTACACCCAAAACACCGGGCGCCAGGAAGCCACCTACAATGGCGGGTATGTCCTG
This sequence comes from Centroberyx gerrardi, assembly GCF_048128805.1. Classification (NCBI taxonomy): domain Eukaryota; kingdom Metazoa; phylum Chordata; class Actinopteri; order Beryciformes; family Berycidae; genus Centroberyx; species Centroberyx gerrardi. The sequence goes on along the minus strand of NC_136017.1, from coordinate 11,323,967 downwards.
TCCAGTCATCATCACGCCAAGAGTGATGGATGGGCTTCTTCTGTCATTAAGGGTCCGCTAATGACACACATATGCAAGAACACACACACATGCACTCTTTCTGCTTTTGTCTGTCCTTGCCCCTCACTCACTCTCTGTCTCCCTCACACTGAAACACACACACACACACACACACACACACACAGAGCCAGACCTCTGTCTTCCAGACGGAGAAGGTTAAGTGTGTCTTGTCTGCAGAGGTGTGGAGGGCCAGAGAAGCCAGGAGTTTAACCTTTCCCGGGCTGCGCTTGGATCTCATCTGGAGCCGGAGTGGATTAGCATTTTCACCACTGCCTCCTCCAAGTTTTTCACCACATGTAAGGCTGGGGACACACTAGAAGACTCTTAAATTCCTAACCTATTTTGAAAATGCATTGTATCACACACATAATGACTGATTTAACACATTGTTTTGTCTCTCAGCAGTAAATATGCTCACACTAGATTATAGGCATGGATGGGGTATCACACAATTAACAATATAACTGATATTTTGCTGCTTTCTGATACGTCGCTGATGTCAGGACGTCAGATCTCGCTGGAATTCATGCCATCCAACGTGAATTAATATGCATGTAATTCACCGTGCATTAATATGCACTGAGAAAAAACAAAGAAAATTCACAAAATGAGAATTTGGGTGAAGCTGTGGCTGGAGGGACATTTTTGAGCTGTACACCTTGCAGTTAGGCTTTATCAGCGGTCTAACCAAGCAATTTCTCTCTGGTTGTGTGTGTCTGTCTGCATTTGTATGACTGTATGTATACTGTCTGGGTGTGTGTGTGTGTGTGTGTGTGTGTGTGTGTGTGTGTGTGCGCGCTCCGATGCCTCTGTCCTGATGTCTTCACTCTGCACTGTATATATTGTTTACAGCACATTGATTGTCTATAACCACTCTGTTAAAAGCAGTGATGTATAGGACCGACAGCAGAGGAATCACCCTCACTGCCACCCAATTACTGATTTTTATGTGTGTATAGATTTTATGTACTGTATGTATACACACACACACACACCTTCCGCAATAGCAGAGTGTGAGAATAAAGCGCGTAGCCCAGTGGTCTCGTTAAATATTAATGGTTTCCCTGACAAAAGTAGGAAGGGAAGAGGGAAGACAAGACA
>NC_136017.1:11297806-11317806 GCF_048128805.1 Centroberyx gerrardi | reverse complement strand
CCTCTCTCTCTCTCTCTTTACTGCAAACTCCGCCGAGATATGCGAGCGGCTCTCCAAATACATACACAGCAATCTAATTACTGCGATAACATTTCTGCTTGGCTGATTAACTGTTCTCCCTGTGCCTCTGAACGCAGCGCCGGTGCTTCTATATATTCCTAAGCTCCTTATTCCTCCCCAGCCGAGCCGTACTTTCACGGGAGCTTTGGCTCATCCATCCATCTCTCTCTCTCTTTCTCTCTCTTTCTTCCCCTCTCTCTGGTCATCTCTCTCTCTCTCTCCATTTCTCTTTCTGTTCTGTTTCTCTTTCTTCATCCCTCTCTCAGCCAAGGCAGACAGGATATTTAGCCGGCTCTCGCTTTCTCTTCTTTCTCCCTCTCTCTGTCTGGCTCTCTCGCTTGTTTCTCGTACTTTCTTTTCTTTTTCTCTCATTCTTTCTCACACTCTCTTTCCCCCTCTCTGTTTCTTTCTCTTTTACTCGTTCCTTCGCAAAGGCAAATGGGATATTTAGCCAGCTTTCTCACTTTCTCTCACTCTCTCTAGCTCTCTCTCTCGTTTGCTTTCTTTTCCTTACTTTCTTTTCCCTCATTTGTTATTTTTCCTCTCTTGCTCTCTCCCTTTCTTCTTCTCTTCTCTTCTCTTCTCTTCTCTCCTCTCTCTAAGGCAGATAGGATGTTTAGCAGGCTTCTTTGGAGAGATCAGCCCTTCATGCTCTGCTGTGTTGTGTGTTGCTATTTGTGGAGGGCTTTGGCTTGTGTGTGCGCTTCCTGCCATAGAGTATATGACAAGGTGTCTGCAGGTTTCATCAAGTGAAATTCAAGACTTCTTAGGGCATTTTTAATACCAATTAGGATGAAATATAAGATCAATTAAAACTGTAAACCTGTCTTTGTGGCTGGTTTGATGTCTCAACAGGACAACGATGCAATAAGAAACCACAACATTTACTAAGACTAAGACTAGAAGTGAATTTAAGATTTAATATGCTTGATTGAACTGTATTTTAAGGCCTTAAGTTTAGATAATTTAAGACATTTTAAGCGTTTTCCAGGACTTGCAGACACTCTGGTATGAGTTGAATAATGACTGTCGATGGGACAACATGCATGTTTGTGTGTGTTGAATGTGTCTGTGTTTGTTTACCTGTTACTGTGTGGGTGACAGGGTTGGTGTGTGTGTGTGTGTGACAGAGAGAGAGAGAGAGAGCGTGGGTGAGTGTGTAGATGCGAGTGTGTGAGCACACATGTGTATGTCTGCATTCTGTCCTCATAAACACACACACACGTCAATTAAATCTGTGTCCCTATTCTGAAAACATGGCTTCCTCCACCACCGTACAACACACACACACACACACACACTCACACACACACACACTGCCAGACAGTCTCCTCACTTCCCTCGTTAGGCCTAGCGCTAACCAACCACCCACTGACTCCCTACTGCACCAGATAGGGAAGCTTATTAAGACTACACACACACACACACACTCAACTCACGCTACACAGAGGGAGAGAGTTGTTGTCACACTTGCAGAAAACAAAGCGCTCCTTATGCTGAGACCGGTAGTCGACGGGTGGAGAGATGATTTCTTGAAAGATTTATGGAGAGAAGGCCGCGGCGACGCTGTTTAGTCTGCTGAGAGACGAGATGTTTAGATTGGACCGCGGCTGCACCAATCTGACACAGTTTGATAAGACAAATATGGATAATAGTAGAAGCTTAGTTTGTGTAATAGAGTGAGCATCTCTCTCTCTCTCTCTCTCTCTCTCTCTCTCTCTCTCTCTCTCTCTCTCACCCTCTCTCTCCCTTTCCCTGGAGGGCTAATTGTCCAGATCAGGTTAGTGACATCACCATACTGGCTAGCTGTGATCTCAATGTTACTTATAGAGCCTCATTAGAGCAAGGCTAAATGAGCGTGCACACACACACGCACACACACACACCTCATCTCTCTCTCCCTCTCATGCTGTAATGAGAATGAGGAGAAGCCGGTGACAGTAGCTGTAGTAATTACAGTCAGTCCAGTTTCCAGCCGGCCGGCCGCTTTGCAGTGGACCTCCTGTGCGACTGGCGGCCATTTGGGATCTCCTTTTTTTCTCCCCCCCCTTTTTTTTTTTTTTTTCCAGTTTTGCAAAGTGCTCTAGTCATCCTCTGTGGTGGATGACTTTGCTTTTTCGCAGGAGGTTCGGTTAGCTAGGAGGAGGAAGAAAGGGAGAGGTCATTGGCTCTCTGGTGAAAATGAAATATCGTTATCTTACAGTCTCTAAATTGTCTCTTTGTATCTAAAAAAAAAAAGAACTAAAGAGGACACTGTAATTCATTTTTTCATCCAAACTTTATTGCCTTTGCTCTTTTTGTTCCCCTTTTCCTCATCTATCTATTTTGTGTACAAATCATTCATTATGCGAGCTGGAATATTAAATGTGTGTTCAATGCCACTCAATAAAGAGCAGTAAGAAAACAAAACAAAAATGTAAAAGAGACTAGCAACACCCGCCCGTGGCAATTTCAAATCACTTTGTGTTAAAAGCAGTTCTGGCTTCCATGACAACAGTATTGGTGTTAATTTAATCACTGCAATAACTGAGTTTCCCTCCACTGAGTTTCCCTCTAAAAGTAGATCCACCATCTGAATAATGGCGGCTATAAAGAAAAATGAATGAAAAATAATTATTACAGAAAATTTGTAAGCCAACCTAAGACCTTTTCTTACAAATCGGTAGCAATTTTGAGGATGAAATGGTCCTTATTGATGGTATATTGACTAATGAACTCCAGGTAGCGATTATTCTTACACAGTCAATACCGACAGACAGGACAGAGGAACTCGCTTACCCAGCATTCATTGCAAAGGGAACAGCCCAACGCCGTCTCCTCCCAGGCTTTCGGGCCCACCGAGGTGACGCTGGGGTGAGGGCGGTGGCGGCAGGCTAATGATGACAGTGACGCACTAATAATGGTTCCCACTAGCTCCAGTGACAGTATAGGGAGCATATTAAAATGGACACCAGAGCAGGCGGACTCACCAAGACCCCCCTGCTTTCCCCTAATGAGAGTTTGATGGAGTGGTTGTGAAGGTAGATAATGCTAAGTTAATGAGATGTCCTACTCCAAGAGACTGTTTGCAGCTCCCTATGGAGTTACTGCATATGTGTGTGTGTGTGTGTGTGTGTGTGTGTGTGTGTGTGTGTGTGTGTGTTCCCTCTTTTCATGTATATTGTCTATTTATGTGTGTGTGGTTGCATACCTGTGTTAGTGTATAGTATATCGGTTTATGCATTGGTGTGTGTGTGTCTGTGTTACGTATGTTACATATAACTGTCTATGTACTGTACATTTGTGTGTTTAGTTACCAGTGTGTGTGTGTGCGTCTCTGTGTGTGTGTGTGTGTGTGTGTATTTCTGTTAATGTGTCCTTATGTGTTTTCTTATGTGCATGTGGGAAATGTGTGTCTCTGTGTGTGCGTTTGCTTATCTGTGTGTGGGTGTGGGTGTGTGTGTGTGTGTGTCTGCTTACCTATGTGTGTGTGATTGTGTATGTGTGCATTTGTGTCTAGGTGTGTTTGTGTGTTCACGTGTGTTGGCTTGCACATGAGAAGCGTGTGTGTATGTGTGTGTGTGCGGGTGTGCATATGCTTACCTGTGCTTGTGTGTACAGTATTCTTTTTTTTTTGTTTTTGGTCAGGTGATCCAGCAGCAGCCTCAGACACAACAGGAAATTAACTGACAGTCAGATTTATGAAAGAGTGACGGAGGAGAAATTGTCCCGAGAAAGAAACGGAGCGAATAGAGGAAACAAAGAAGAGAGAGCGAGTAGGGGAAAAAAACAGAAATGAAATAGGCAGACAGAGAGAGAGAAAAAGGAAAGCAATGAGACATCATTAACAAACAGCTGGCTCACCGCGATGGGAAAAGATGGGAGTTTTGGCCAGGAAGAAGGGATAAGATAATGGGAGAGCGGGGGATAACCACCTCCCTCATGGCAGGTACACGTCTCTAATTGGGAGCCCCCCCCCCTCTTTCTCCTTCTCCCCCCTTTCCTCCTTCCATCTCTCTTAGACAATGCAGTGAGAAAAAGAGAGGCTTCCCTAATTAAAGCAGATATAATGATGGGTCCAACTGTGGACCTCTGCCCCCTAGGATTGTTGATTAAGGTGCTCTGTGTGTGTGTGTGTGTGTGTGTGTGTGTGTGTGTGGGTGTGTGTGTGTGTGTGTGTGTGTGTGGGGAGAGAAGAGAAATCTACCATTTAACAGATCCGCCAGCTCAGCCAGGTAATACTGGGATTTTGGATGATCATATTTTTCTATGTAATATAATTACATGACTATTGATGGACACTAAGATCAGTAGTGCTGATATTCCCTCTAAGGCAATATTATATTCTGTATGATTATTGCTGAGGTGCTAAGTGGTAGCTGGTTTTTGACACTGACATAATATTTGTGTACTATAGATACTGAACTATCTGTAGACTACTTTTCTTACTATCAAGAAATCATATGTTTTGCATATTTAAATGGGTTTGCAAAGGGCCACACTAGGGGTTGTGGGTATCCAAACATCACAGAGTCTCATTCACATACATTCACATATTTAAGTTATGAACAGAAGATGCCCTGCAAGTTTCTGACCTGCTGTCTGCAACACTAACAGTTTGGGTCATGCACAGGTATAACCGCAGTAGGTAGATTTCCCAAGAAAACACTAATTGGTTTGCAGGATGTTGCCGCACCAACCTGGCATCCCTGTCCAGGTTCCAACCCGGCCGCAACGTCGTGTGCGCTGTTGGCCAGGGCGGCGGGTTGCCATTCAGGCCACGTATCCCCCCGTAGCAGTAATGAGAAGTGCCTCGCTGTTAATGAGATAAACACAGACATTAGATTGGCTCAGCAGGGGCTCCGAGGAGAGGAGAGGGTGAGCGGAAACCAAAAAAAAAAGAGTCGACGGGTGAGATGGAGGGCGAGAGAGAGGAGGATGATGGGGGGGCAGATGATGAGGAAGATGATGTAAAGACAAGCGAAGGAGAGGAGAGATAGAAGAATATTTGATGAAATATTCAGAGGAAAAGCCTTGGATAATTTCTTCAAAGTGTAAAAGCTTCATTATTGCTAAAATAGAAGTGACAAGTATATCTTGTCTATAAAATGATCTAGAAAATAAGCTTGTCTCTACAATGATAATGATGATGATGGTAATCGTGAAGTTGATAATAAAAACAAGGCACACTGTGGTGAAACAGCTATTTTGTTGGACAAAATGTTAAAATATTCATGCTCCATACGCTGTGTGACAGCACCGCTCCTCTCATGCGCCCACACACACACACACACACACACGCTCACACACACACTCGCACACTCTCGCTTGTCAATGCCTGCTGTGACATTATAACCCTCTGAAACTATAACTATCATTAAGCAGTACTTTTTCCAGGCAGATCCACTAATGAACACATTGGAGTTAGTGTGTGTATATCTGGCTGTGTGTGTGTGTGTGTGTGTGTGTGTGTGTGTGTGTGTGTGCATACCTGGTGCATTCTCAGCACTTGGAAATCTGACGCAAGGTGGAGTGTGTATGCGTGTGCGTGTGTGTGTGGTGTTAGCATGTTGTGTGAGTTGGAGATGCTGTGTGGCAAATCAAACCTTCCCCTTCCATCAGCTCAAGTGAGCGGCGTTGCTGAGTGAAGTCTGTTGTTTCATCATAAATTTCCCCAACCAGACCCAATTATGCTTTATAAAAACTTACCGTCACTTTCCTTTGGGAAAATAAAAGGACATCTGGCAGCTTGCCAGTATTATCTATCAGGTGTCAGTAATTTTTTTTGTCAAGAGTTTTTAAGGTGGTGAAGATCCACAGGAAAGTGCAGGGAAAAGTGTGACAGCGTGTCATCAACTCTTACAGTCCCAGTGCATGATCAGGTTTCCAAATACAGTAGCGCTGATCCACTCAATCATCCTGGATATCTTAATCTGACCTTACCGTGTCGCATCTGTCTCTCTTCTTCTTGTGTGTGTGTGTGTGTGTGTGTGTGTGTGTGTGTGTGTGTGTGTGTGTCTTGCCTAGGTTTGGTAAGAAGAAAGAAGACAAGAGCAAAGAGGCAGCCAAGGCGTCCAAAAACAAACTGGAGGCCCTGAGCGAAGAGGAGCTGGACAAGATCCCCGACAGCAGAGTCGGGTACGAGTCAGACTTGGGTTCAAAAGTATCGTAGCGTTTGTTTTTCCCTGCTTGGAGTGCCAGATGGGTGGGGTTTCAGCAGATTTAGGCAATCACACGAAAGCATTGGAAAGTCAATGTAGCACTTTCCTGTGAGTGACAGCTTACCTGACACGATCTGAATTGTCCCGATGCGGTAAACCCCACCCACCTGGTACTCCAAGTAGGTGAAAACAACTGCTCAGCTGAATTGGTAGCACAGCTGTCTATCATGCCAGCAGGAATAAGACTCATGAGTGTGAGACTGGAGAGTGGCTCGTTCCAAAATGAAGCATGCATGTGTGCTCCCGTGTGTGTGTGTGTGTGTGCCCCAACTGTCTCTACATGTATCTGTCCGCTCTAGTTCCCCACCAATCACCTTCCCCCTCCCCTCCCCCGCCGACAGGTCAGACCCGCGCTACGCCGAGGTCCACTCCGGCCGCCTCACCCCGGAGCCGGCCTCCCTGCTCGACGTGGAGGACGACGACAGCGACCCCAACTACGCCCGCATCAACACCTTCCGCCCGTCGCCCTCCCCGCAGACTCACCTCAGCCGCACCCCCTCCCCCGGGGCGGCCGCGGGGGGGTCCAACCCTCACCACGCCTCGGCCGAGGACCTGGAGGGGCTCTACGCCAAGGTCAACAAGCACAGAGCCCCCCCCGCCCCCCAGAACCAGCTCCAAACACAGGCAGACAGGTGAGAGAGAGTGTGTGTTCTTGTATTTCTGTACTTATGAGGGCCAAATGTTGTCACCAGGATAGAAAGATGAGGGGAAATCCTCCAAAGTTTTGCTGGTTCTCACTTCTTTAAGGGGTTAGTCGGGGGTTAGGACTTGGGTTTAGGGTTAAGGTTAGAATTAGAATTAGGATTAGGTTAGGTAAGAGTTAATGGTAGCCATGTAGTGGTGATGGTAAGGGAATGAAAATAGTCAATGATTGTCCTCACAAGTATAGTAATACAAACGTGTGTGTGTTTATTACGTGTGTTTATGCAAGTGTGCATCTGTGCGTCTGTACAGCAGGGTGCCGTGTGTAGGCAGATGCACAAAGGTAGGTGTGTGTGTGTGTGTGTGTGTGTGTGTGTATACGTATGCACACATGAGGTTATGGACCATGACAACATGACAACAGTGGGAGAATATTAGCACACATTAACATTCATGGTACCAAGCCCAAAACTAAAAAATAGCCATGCATAAAACATGAACACATGCCACACTACAGTAACACCCTCATATGTGCATACACACACGCGCGCGCGCGCACACACACACACACACACACACACACACACAGACACACACACACACACACACACACACAGTAATGCCATGCATGATTCATTTAACGCTTGTGAAAGTGAATGCGTTGTAAATGCTATCACTCGTTATATATTTTATTGCTTAAGTTTTTAAACTTGAACTCAAACTCGTTTTTTGTTAGAGTTTATCATCCAGCTACTTCTATATGTAAGAGAGAACAAGAGGAAATCTAGAGAGGATTCGAATGCAAATTTATTGTTTCCATATGAAATAATACAGACGGCAATAAAACTTCCCTAAACTAAAACTAAACTCTGAGAGAAATTACTATTGACTTGCAAATCAAAAAGTAAGCCCTAGACACCCAATCTCATCCAGAAAGAGAGAGGAATGGAGAGAGAGAGAGAGAGATGGGTTGGACAAGGAAGGAAGACAGATGGGAATAGAAAGAAGTGACAGACGGAGAAAGAGAGAGAGAGAGAGGAGAAAGCAGGAGAAGAGACGGGGACAGGGAGGGAAAAGAGGACGGAGCCGCCGGAGCCAAAATGGAGAGAGATGGAACGGCGAGAGCTTTGTGTTAGAAAGCCAGGCTGCGTTCGAGAGAGAGAGAGAGAGAGGGAAGAAGTGACAGAGGAGAGGATGCAGACAAAAGAGGAGGAGGGATAATTAGCCACAGTCTAGCAGCCTGACAGATCTGTTAGACCACTTTAGCTCTCATCCACTAGTGGCGGATACTTCATTACCAGGCTGTTGTCTCTCCCTCTCTCGCTCTCCCTCCCCGTCACTTTCTCTCTCTCTTTGTCCCTCTCGTCCGTCCTCCGGCCCGCCCCTCCTCTCTTGTTTTGCTCATAATGTATATCGAATAGTCTTTAGCATCGGGGCAACATGATGGATGAGAGGCCTCGCTTGGCTTGTTGATTCTCTATGTAAGGGCCTCTCCAGAGACCGGGCAGCACTGTAACAAATGGCTAATAAAGTTGTTTGAAGGCGGTCAAACTGCACATGTTTTTTTTCCTCATAATTAATTATGTTGTTGAGAAACTGAAGCGTCTACTCTTACAGCACTCAAATAATGGAACAAAATGGTGGCAGCAGGGAAAGATTGTTTTTCTTTGTTGCGTACAAAGCTTTAAAATGGCGTGTTTCACCATAATTATTTTGTTTGAATTATTAAATAGTGAACGAAAAAAGTGTGTCATATTCAAACTTTTCAGATTTAAAGTGGGTTAAGTTAAATGAGCCTGGGTTCATGCTGTTTGGTCACAACATGTTAGTTGTAGGTTTAAATACAGCTGGGCAAGGTTGGATGACTTTGGATGTGTTTTTCCAAGGTCACACCCATCCACATCATGCCGCCACGTCAAGGTCACGCACACACACACACACACTCCCTCCCTCCCGGCTATTTCCGCTCACTTTCCCCACCCACGGCTTGGGCGAGGGCGCTCATTCACAAACCTGGTCGGTACATCTGTTAAAATACACACTTGCACCCATGAGATTGGAATCCTCATGCCTTTCATTCAAACATAAAGACACACACACACACACACACACACACACGGTCAGATCTACACACACATGCAGCCACCCACGTACAATATTTCTGCAAGGAAGCCCAGTGTAACCTAGCAACAATGCTGTGTGTGGTCCAATGTGGTCCAGTTTTATACCAGTGAACAAAAATCACTGGTTTGAGTTGACTTGCCATAAATGTGTGTGTGTGCATGCGTGCATGTGTGTGTGTTTGAATGCCTATAGGTCCACTTTCACTTCTCCATATTCATATGTTCACACAAAGCACTCTTTCATAACTGTAGCACCTTACTTTTTTATTGTTTTCAAGGGAACAACACATCATTTGTCTTAGAACTTTTGCATTGTACAGTTTTATAGATGTTTTATAGAAACCTGCTCAAGATAAATGTGCCTGCAATATCCTTTATGCTAACATAACCATATACAGGCGTATGTGGGAGCATGTGTGTATGCCTCTTCCTTCATGCATGGACTCTGTGTGTGTGTGTGCATACTTTTGCCAACTGAGGCATGGCAGTGCCCCCCCCCTCCTGTCAAGGCCCTCAACAGTGGACTCCCAGCGCTGTCTCCCTAATTTACTGTCGGACATTTTCATTAGGCCTTCAATGGCAGGTGTGTGCCGTGATGGGCGTCACATTTGATTAGAGCTATGCTAGCGGCTGACCTGTGGAGAAAAAAGGTTAGCTATGCTTGTCAAATTTTATTAGCCAGAAGGCACTCTCTGTAGCTGGAGCAAGAAACAGGGGGATGAGATGAAAGAGGAGCGCTAGCGAGAGAGAGAGAGAGGGAGGCTAAGGCGGAGAGATGTAAAGGGTCTTGAGAGCCGTGTTGTAAAATCCACCATAGTGCTAAGAAGAGGAGGCTGAAGGTGAGCTTGTAGGCTAACACAAATAAAAGGCACATCAGTGAACATGCTCCTAGATTCCCACCATGCTTCAAGCAGCGACTCCATGAATACACAGTTTACCTGACTCTGTGACAAAGTCAAACTCTCTTGGGAATGACTCTAGACAGGCTCGACCAATCGCTCAAAGATTTTTACAGAATGCACAAGTGGTATTGGAATGAGATTTATTGGGTTCCATTACAAGTCTTGACTGGTGCCAGTTTCCTTCCCCTAATCTCCATTTTGGCCCAGTTACACTCTCCTATAGATCAAAATGCAGGGGAAGGAAGCAACCTGAAAGAAGGGGAAAGCAGACGTTATCGCAAATGCAACAATTCTTCTTCCCACCAAAGCTGTCATAACTTTTCTTGTATTCCAACATTAAATACAGCATATTTGCCCTTTTCAGAGAGTTTTGTGTATTTGTAGTGTAGGGTGGTTTGATCATAGTTTGGGCTGAAATATGCCTCACCTTGCCATACTCAGCTGACACACAGAGTTGGACATTCCATCAAAACTCAAATTAAGTAATGAATAGTAAACCGACTCCTTTGGTTTCCCTATGGCCTCCATATCCCCGGTATTACACCAGGAACACAAACACTGACCATGCACTTTGATGTGAGCTTACCTCCAGCACGCAGGCAAGAAGAAAAACAGCCTGCCTGGGCTTTTTTACCCCCTGTGTGTTGTGTTTGATTTGGCCGGCCACAGCGAGGAGAAGTCACCAAACCCGCCGCCGGTGACACACACACTTCCTAATTAGTTTGCCCTCACACTGGCTAACACCGCAGGACGGTTGCTTTCTCACTCTCTATCTCACTTTATAGAAGCTTTTTGTTCTCACTCTCGTTCCCCTCAGTCTTTTGCTCTGTCAGGTTTTTTTTCTCTCAACTTTCCGTCTCTCTTTATGCTGCAGTTTAATTTTGCTCTCATTCTCTCTTCTGATGTAGCTTCTTTCATTCCCTGCTGCGGTTTCTTGTGTTCTCCCTCTCTTCCCTCATTCTCTATTTCCCTCCACTTCTCTCTCTCTCTGTCCGTACGCCTCACCTTGCTCTGCTCTCTCTTTCTGTCTCATTCTTTCCCCGATGAGAGGAAATTAATCTCTAGCTCTTACTGGTCTTCCCTCAGCAGTTCAGAGCTCAGGGCTTAGTTGCATAAAATTTATAGCCTTGAACTAAATACAACTTGCAGACATCTAAATGTGCCTGTTGCATGAAAAATTACTTACCTGTTATAATAAAAAAATGCATGGTCGCCTTAAGTGGTAGCATTTTCCGCGGATGAGCAATATAAATAACAAAATAAAGCATGATTGATTTATTGATTGATTGATTGTATTTCCATGTCACACGATTAAAAGACATGTCCATACATCATATTGCACATATCTCAAGTGTTTCATAATTGTCTCACCATAAGAAATTAGTAAAATTAGAGGTCATTTTGCTGGTAGAAACATGGTACAGTACAATTACATTTGGATCCATACGGGAAACCTGCTATATATAAAAGTTTTTCCTGACATAACACACATCTGAGAAATGCTAGCCACATTTCTCAGCTGTTAAGCCCAGTTTCAGGGCAGCTACCTCTCCCGGCTCAAACTGAGTCGGTGTTAGTTTTCATGCCACAGACCGTCTTACACCAGACCGGCCCGGCGAGAGCATGTTAGACCCATCTAAGGCTTAGATCAGTCAGCTTTATGCAGCTGGCCCCAGGCCTGCAGACAGGCCAACAGCAACAGTTATTAGCTGCTGATGACAACAGGGTAGCCTGCCTGTCTCTCTCTGTGTAAACACTCACACACACACACACACACACAAACTAATGCCGTTCCTCATGCATCCATCTCTCCCTGATACAAATTTTCTCTTTCTTTGGCAGACACTCTAGTACACACACACACACAGTTATCCCCTTCCTCTTGTACCCATCTCTCCCTCACAGAAATCTCCTCTCGCTCGCTATTTTGCATGCAGACAAGCACATACACACTTTGCTCCCCAAAACCTCACACGTCTGTCACCGCACCTTGATCTCGATGATGCCTCCTTGACTCTTTGGCAAGGCAGCCAGCTGAACCAGCAACCCATCACACTGCTACTCGCCAAAAAATCCCGAGTACCCCCCCTCCCCCTCCCCTCCCCTCATCTCATTTTATCCAGAATCAGCCTCTGCCTTCAACCATTAATATGATAATATTTGGCGTTGTCAGTGATGGAGGCCGCAGCATAATGAGATAATTACAGTGTTGTTTCATTTGGAGAGCGACACGCACGCTCAATCAAAATGGCAGTCCTAATTACGGGCCCAGGGATTGGCTAATGGGTTCGGTGGAAGAGGGGTGGGGTAAAAAAAAAAAAAAAAAACATCAACTCTGCTCTGTGCATCCGTTCTCTGAGGGTCTCTGTGTGTGTGTGTGCGGTGGCGGGGGGTTGGCGGAGAGTAAGCAAGCGAATAATAATAAGCAAGTAATAAGTGAATAGATAAATAATAAAAGAGATAGAGTGGGAATATCTGAGCAGCCAGGTTGCCTATTTGCAGGGCGCAGCGCTCGGAGAGGAAAAGAGAGATTAGTATTGATCAGCGGTGAGTCGAAACCAGCCATTAACCCAATCACAAAGAAGCGACAATTAGCACAGTGCTCGGCCTAATGCAGCCTCACATATCCATCTTTCCAAAACAGCACACTCTGCAGTGGCATTTCACAACCGCTCCCAAACTTTTGCAAGGTTCCTCTCTCATGGCAGGAATTCAGGATCGAGCTTTGTGCCCCGAGTGTCAAGAGGGACTCCGCAGTGAAGGGTAGACATGCATTTGCGTGTGTGTGTGTGTGTGTGTGTGTGTGTGTAGAACGATAGCGACACTTTGCATATCAACATATTGGCACAGACCCGCGTGTGACTCAGCTTTCTGTCCCTACTGAGTTGGCTAGAACTGGGCTGCATTAAATCAGGGTATGTACACACACACACACACACACACACACACAGTCTCACACACAGAGTCAGCCCCGCACATGAAGTTATAATCTATACACGTGCTTGCATCTATACACACATACACTCACAAGCACATAAATGCAGACTTTTCTACGCCTCTAGCTTGTGTGCATTTACATACATACGTGCGTGCACACACACACACACACACACAGGAAGACTGTCTTGGCTAGGTTTTCTAATTAAAGGCAGGGTCGCAAGAGAGACTTAAACATGTAAGCCATGTACTTCACTAATGAACCTCTATCTCCTCTCTCTCTCTCTCTCTCTCTCTCTCTCTCTCTCTCTCTCATTCCCTTTCTCTCTGTCTCTCTCATTCCCTCTCTCTCTCTCTCTCTCTCTCTCTCTCTCTCCATTTCGGTCAATACCTGCCCGGAGGTCAGACCATTAGTATGTAAGGCAGAATGTTTAATTTTAGGGCTGTGTGGGTGTTCATGCATTAGACAAAGGTCTTCCTTTTGTGTGTGTGTGTATATGTGTGTGTTAAGGGTATTTGAGTCTTAGTTTTATAGATGCAGAGGAAGGGCGGGAAGTTTTCTTTTTCTCAGTGTTCAGAATTTTCTTTCCTATTTTTTTTTTCCGAGCAAGATTATTTTCCCACTGTGTCTCCTGAGGGTGAAACAGCAAGACAAACTGCATATCAGTGTCAATAGAAGACGCCTTTTTTCCAATGCAGCCAGTAAACGCAGATAAACGACAGCACTATGTCTTACTTTGGTAGTGCATACTGAAAGATTGTGCTCACTCAGGCACACACTTCTTGTCCGTTGTCTCGGAATATATGTGTGTGTGTGTGTGTGTGTGTGTGTGTGTGTGTGTGTGTGTGTTTGGGCCCAGCTCCCTACTCTCAGGTGTGTATACCTTATCTAGCATTACGGTCCAGTGAGCAAGATGATGTTTCTCTTTATGTTTTGTCCCCATTCTGTCCTGAGTTCTTATCTCTTCACTGGTGTTCACTGGAATACTCTTTTTTCTTTTTCACCTTTTGGGCCACTTTCTGCAGAGGTTTGGCGCAGAATGATGAGCTCGCTATTGGTCTATCAGTCCGCAAATCTGTCTTTTGTCCAGTCCAAGATGGTGCTGCATTGCTCCGTGTGAATTTGATGTGAAATCGCACGTCTCTCAAATGTTTTCATATTGATTTGGGTTTTCTCTGCCTCGGTTTGTTTTGTCAGCTTCAGATAGCTCAGGACAGCCGCTGATAAATTTGTCTGCTCAGAGACAGTGATGGGTGGATGTTATCTGTCTGCCTGTCAGCCTTCCTGTCTGGCTGCCTGTCCGGCGTTCCCACTGGTCATGGAATTGCTGGAATATCATGGATTTTTTTAAAAATTCCAGACAGGGAAAGTCAGGGAATTTGATCAATTAGTTGGTTTTCAGCTGTTTTTCTCCACAGCAAGCCCAACTGTAGTGTAGACCAGACTGTTTACCCACTTAGAACTTTTCTGAGCTGAAACACAACATTAACAAACAAGGAAGGAATACAATTTTTAGATCATGGAAGTGCTCACCCTCTCTCTCTCTCTCTCTCTCTCTCTCTCTCTCTCTCTCTCTCTCTCTCTCTCTCTCTCTCTCTTCTCTCTCTCTCTCTCTCTCTCTCTCTCTCTCTCTCTCTCTCTCTCTCTCTCTCTCTCTTCTCTCCAGTGATCCGCGTCTCCAGGTGATGCGTAGGGAGTACCAGCAGTCCCGAGCCGCTCCAGCCTACGAGGAGCTAGACGCCGCACGACGCAGAGTCCTGGACTACGACCCGCACCGGGTGAGTGTGTGTGTGTGACTCCAGTGAGTGAGTCGGCCTGCCAGCGGCCGCCATCACTGGTCCACTGGACAGAATTATTACTCAACAGTAAAAAACATAAAAGTGGGCATTAACCCTCATAAAGAGGCAGCAGAAGCATAGACATTTCCATAGTGACCAAACAAAGTTGTTTTCTCCAAAACTACTCATCACATAAATTTTAGCTTTCAGCTTTGGTATAATTTGGCTAAAAATCTTTAGATGATTTTAGTGGAAGATATATGCAACAGTAGGCCATATCTCACAACTTTTCCATCAGTGCCAATACATTAAGAGTAAACTCAATCCACATTTCACAATGACATTTTTGGTACTGGGAAATAGGGGCAGAGTGAGAGCTCTCTGCTTCTTCCTCCCCTCAGGTTCGGTGAAGTGCGACCTCTGAGCACCCACAGAAACAGCTATGGCATGACCGCAATAGTGACACCTACAGGAGCGGAGTCCTTGAGAAAAGCAAAAAATGATGTCTTGCACCCTGGTTGTATCACTGTAAAATAACAATCCATCATTTGCAGAATGTATTCGAAGTATGAAAAAATACGGCTCTGATACATTGGTGAATCTATGGTTTGGTACTCAAGTGAAGTTCTGGATGCATTAACTCAGGTATGTTTATAGTTTAGTGAATGAGGCAGAGGCAGCATGGCATCCTAGCAGTTTAATAGGCTTAATAAGTCCCGATCCTCACAACAGTCATGTGACGTGCAAGACACCGAACCCCTAGCCGGTCTGGATAAGAGCGCCGACCAAACGTCTAAAATGTTAAATGTAAAAATGAATGTGTCTGGAAATACGTGCTTGTCGCCAAATGCTACAGTGTTTCTGTTTCCCCCGGTGCTCGGCTCAGGCTATTTTCAGCTCTCTTGTTAACATTTTGAGGTGCTGTGCGCCACCGTGGCGGCGCCCGCTCTCCTCCTCATTTAGTTTATGGAGAGATCTATTAGAGCGGTGACATTTTCATCCACTCTTTCTTTTAGCTCCGCCACAACCTTTCTCTCTCTGTCTCTTTCTTCCTCTCGCACTCAATTGCTCTCCCTCTCCATTTTTCCTTTTACCTTTCTTTTTCTTATTGTTGTTGTTGTCTGCCTCTGCCTCGTTCCCCCTTGCTCTCTCTCTCCTATTTTGGCAAGAACAACAATGGACTGAAATCCCTCACTGCAGTTGCCTCTCCTAACCAAGCTGAACTGCTAAATGTCCCTGAACCTGTATTGATCCGGGCTGAGGAATCATTTCATTTACCTCCGCACGCTCCCGAACTCGGCACACACTCACCATGGAAATCAATAGCCATTTATCAGCCATTCTAAGATGGGATTTTTTTAATTCCGGGCCCAAGGATGCAGAAAATCACAGTTTGATCTGAACCAGAATCGCCGAATCTGGCCGCGGCGACTTTGCGAGGCGTTCTTGAGAGCGAGATTTATTTTTCATTAAATGAAACAACGGAGCAAAGAGAGGAGGGGAGGCATCGGGGAAATATGGGATGGATTTACTGACAACATCGCCGATACCCAATCACCTGAGTCAACCTGCTTCCTACTGCGCTTGCTTCATCGCTTACTGTAGTCCCTGCTTATTGAGCGGTGGAGCCCCGCGAACTAGTCTTCATTAGGCGCTCGCAGACACCGGGCCCAATTGCTTTCCGCGCGGCCTGAAGGGCTCCGTCGCTCATTACACGTCTCTCTGCGGCGCGCCCGTCCGCCTCGGTTTCGGCGTGCCCCGCTCGGTACCGAAACCCCCGACGCAATTAAGGAGCAGCGAGCGTGAGGCGCGAGCTCCGATCTGATTATTTTTTGCACCGAAAAAAAAAAAAAAAATAAGAAAGGCAACGCCGTCGACAGTGAAAACCAGCGGTGGGTTCCTCCCCCGAGGAGCCCGATAATGAAACACCCCACTCACAAACACACACACGGTGAAAATGGAAACAGTGAAAGATTAAAGCATCCGGGATATAATATTGAGAACAAAAAAAACATGATAATGGAATGTCGTACTGAAACGCAGCAAAGAGGTCAATGTGATGTTGACCTCTTTGCTGTGTTTGACAGCACTCACATAAACAGCAGACTGACACATAGTACGTACAGTATATGCACATACACACAACATATACACACAGACTGCACTAAAACATCCGCTCACACACATGCACACAGAGTACACTGACATACACGTACACAGACATACACACACTCATTATAGCATGCAAACACATACAAACATACTTTCACAAACAGTGAAAAATCACAGCGACTGGTAAAGAATATTTCAAATGAAACAACTGAGAACTAAAGAATATTTTGAACATCGTATAAGAGGCCAAAGAAGCAAATAGGTAGCCCAAATGTCAGACAGCACTCACTTATACAAGGCACTAGCACACACACACACACATACACACACATACACACACACACATATGCAGTTCCCTCTCCAGAACCTGTAGATGGAAGACTGCTAAAAGAATAAGCAGACATGAATAGATATTCTGACCACAGTCTGAGCTTTTATGCCTGTGTTTATTTATCTCAGCTTGGGTTAGTGCGCTCACCAGGATCCTCTAGCTCTATAGATGAGACGGACACACACACATACACACACACACACACACACATTTTACCCTCTCAACTCTCTCTCATATATACACAGATGCATCAGGGTAAAGTGGAACGTAAATGCACCTAAACTCGGTTAACTCACCTTTTTAAGCCGATATATATCTTTATGGTCTAAATTTCTTAGGATACATCAAAGTGAGTTGCATCCGGCTGATGTAAGTTACGTGAATGTAGGGTGTTTCCAAGAAAATGAGACATGAATTCATACCGTTCTGAAAAAATCTCTATATTTATTGATTTGTTTGCCTTAGAGTGAGTTAATAATTTACCCTCCTTTTCAAGCTGAGCTAAATGTTTGCTATGAATTTTTAGTAGACGTGATCGTTAAGCAGGATGAGACTGATATAAGTTGCATGAAGATAAAGACATCACAATGAAAATAAGACATAAATCAACGCTATTGTGAAAATAAGAAGTTTACACACCTATTGATTCACCGGACTTTACTCCACACGCTTACACCTATTTTCTTACTGTGCATGGTATGAGAGAAGCGTAGTAAAAGCAGACCACTTGAGAGCGCCGCTCGCCTCGGCCTTGTGTGATCAGCCTTTTAACCGCTGCCGCCGCCGCGCCGCATTGCTCTTTTCCACCCAGCCGTTTCTGTAGCCTTGAATGGTTAAAAAGGTTTTCAAAGCAGTCGAGCAGCTCTTCACACAAGGCCAAGAGCGCCATTCTTCCTCTCCGAGCGCTTTGTGTGTGTGTGTGTGTGTGTGTGTGTGTGTCTCCGTTTGCTCTCCATAGCTAGAGCATCCCGGTGAGCGCACTAAACCAAGCTGACATAAACAAAAGCAGGCATAAAAGCTCCGACTGTGGTCAGAATATCTATTCATGTCTCCGCTTGTTCTTTTAGCGGTCGTCTATCTGCATGATCTGGAGAGGGAGCTGTCTGCGTGTGGGTGTGTGTGGCTGGTCACATGTGAGTGGGTCTGGGTGTGTGTGTGGGTGTGACACTGTCCTGTACTCTGTGGGTGTGTGTCGCTGAATCCAGACCCCCTTCCTCATCTCTTCCCTCTAACCTCTCTCCCCTTGTGTTTTCCCCCCTCTCTGTCTGTCTATCCGTCTCTAATTTGACCCTTTCTCCATGTTCGCTGTCTGTGGATAGGTCAGTCTTGTAATTATGACAATCACACTGTCCCTCTCTCTTTGTCTTTGTCTATTTTCTCTCTATGCTAATGACAGGCTCTCTGTGATGTCATGTTGGCCAATTAAGCCCCAAAAGTACAGGAACTGACGCTTTTTTGAGGTTTCTTCGTGAGGTGAGTCAGGAGCAGGGCTGGGCCATTTACCAAAACTTTACCAAAACCAACACTGGTGCTTTTAATTTTCTATACCAGTATGTTTGGTAAATAGATTTGTCAAGTAGCCAACTTTGCATAAACAGTTTCATTTGTGTTGCTTCAGTTAAACTGAGAGTCGTGTTTCAAATGACCATAGCTGGTGTAGAATCGGCTGCATCGAGCCAGACAGAGACGGACAGAATAATGGGTCTACCTTCAGAATAAAAGCATGCCTTTTTAGATTTGTGATGCTTATGGCGAATGTAGTATTTCTGCACCGGGGTTAGAAAAATAAACAAGTTATCATTTCATTTATCGTTATCAAGGTAAATGTGACAGTGTATAGTGATATGAATCTCAGGCCGTATCGCCCAGCTCCAGTCAGGAGTAACTTATGGTTGGCTGTTTGGTTCATGTGTCAGAGACGCCACATCACTGTTATTAAAATAATTGTAATACATGCCGGATGATGCAATAACTTGTCAAAATGTAATAAAATGTCCCTCTGAATGGGTTGAAAATGTAATAAAACCTGTTAATTTAAGAAATTGCCAGAATATGTAATAACATGACTGATATTGGAATACGTTTTTTTTCATATAAATTACTACATTAACTGGCAATTGCTTTATTATCAAGGGTGACATCTTTTAAAATAATTACAATATCAGTCTGAACATTTATTACATAATTTGGTAATTTATTACATTAATAGTTTTTATTACATTTTCAAGCTACTTAGAGGGACATTGTCTTACATTTTGACCAATTATTATATTAACCAGCATTTATTACATTACATTTATTACAGTTCCAGTTGAGTGTTGCAATTGTAGTTACTGTATAGGAATATGGCAGCAGAAATTTCTTTCTTTCTTTCTTTCTTTCTTTCTTTTATTTTATTTTAGTCTTGTTAATATTTCAATTATTTTTTCCCTCTATTCTTGATCACGTCCCTGGGACACGTCCATTAGCATGTAGGCAGTTTTTGTATGTGCATGAGTGTGTGTTTTATTTTAATATGGTCAGCTGAAATATGTGAAACCAGAGTGAACCAGAATCTTGTTCACCTGATGTCAGAAAGAGTATGGGAGGAACACACACACACACACACACACACACACACACACACACACACACAGAAACATATGCATCTTATCTTCAACTCATTACCCTGTGAATCGTACACAACAGTGGCAGCACATGTGACACCTTAATGAACACAGAAGTCACAGACACACACACATAAGACTACATCTCTCACACACACACACACACACACACACACACACAGTCATTATAAAACACACACTGGCACAGACCCACTCACACACACACGTCCAGATACGACTTGTCATCCGTTGCACGGCTGTTTTTTGTATTTCTCTCTAATGTTGTGTGTGCGGACATTCATCACCTT
>NC_136017.1:11262806-11292806 GCF_048128805.1 Centroberyx gerrardi | reverse complement strand
TTTTAACGCACACACACACGTCTAACACCTTTCTCCCTCTCTTTCTCTTCACAAAGTCACAATGAGCGATTCCATCCACGGACTCCTCCTCTCTGTCCTTGTCTCTCCGGCTCATCCCCGAGGCTCAACACACTCCTCTCCCCCTCTCGCCTCGCTTTTGTTTTAAGTCGCTTCATTCCGATGCCGCGCAGCAACCGGGTGAGGGTTTTTTTTTTTTGTTTTTTTTTTAACCCCCCTCTCCCCTCCCCATCTGGGCCGACGGAGGCCTACGGGGACTGATTTGGTGTGTGTCTTTATCCCCACGGCGCGTCTCTGGCCTACGGGCGAACTGCAGAGTGTGATCTGTCGGCAAGTTGATAGAAATCTCCCATTCTCCTCCTCGCTCGCGCCCTCTCCCACTTCAAAGCGCGTCACCTCTCTGTGTTTGGATTTCAGAGGAGGAGGTTCGGCAGGGTCGGCTGCGTGTGTGTGTGTGGGTGGGTGTGTGTGTGTGTGAGAGAGAGAGAGAGTGTGTGTCTTTGTCTCTTTGCTGAGGTCATACTTTACTGTGTTTGATAGCAGCGCACTCGCCCCTGCTGGCACAGTAACATGACTTGACAGAACTGGAGGGGGAGCTGTCGGAAGTTTTTTTGTGTGTGTGTGTGTGTGTGTGTGTGGTTTGAGGTGGGGCTGCAGGAAACGGGGCAAACCCCTCACACACATACACACATCACACAACTTTTATATCACTATTGGGACAAAATAGGCTGGAGAGGGAAGAGAGAGAGATTTTACACTCATACACACACACACACACACAAACTCACCATGTGACATACCTTTTGGGGCATCATAACCTGGAGAGGGAGGAATGAAACCAAAATGGTACACACACACACACACACACACACACACACACGCACACACACACAGACTCACACTCACTCACAGGGGTTTTTGGATGTTATTTCAGGGAACAGTGGGGAGGTAAACAAACCCACAGAGGGATGGAGGAACAGGGACACAGCTAAATAAACAACACCCCATGGCCACTGCCATGGACACATACACACACACACACACACACACACACACACTCAGACACACATGAAAGAGGTTTTAAATTAGTATGCATGCAAGTTAATTACAGCTTCATATGGAAACATTAGAAAATACACACATATACTCAAAAGGTGTAAAAGGTGTTCTAGAAGCTTCAAAAGCAAGCTGCTTGATTGGTTGTTGAAGCAGTGCCACATGCAGATTTAGCTCCTTGATCCAACATTAGCTGGATTTACATGGATCCAAATATTCCATCAGTAATCAGAATAATAGCAGATGAAATAGACTAGCCCATTCCAAATGTTATTTCATTTGGTATGAAAAGGGAGGTATTAATTATTGATAATCCATTCAGAGGGAAGATATTAGTGTCTAATAGCCACATAAACACTGAAATCAACGACTTTCTCAGGTTACAAAACATAATATACTTTCTGTGCATGTTTGTCCAGTTAGAGTAAGTGACATCAACGAGTTTCCTGGAAAGTGCAAAACTTTCTTCTCAACATTTGTTTCTGTCTATACTCGCTCTGCTGCATGTAAACACACTCCGTAGCAGATCACTTCCATTTAGCGTTCATGTAAACAGTTTGATTTGAAATCTTCAGTTGGAATGAATTCATTCAGAGTGATAAAATATTCTGCATGGGACCGTGGCAAATGATGGGAGTCAGCACTAATATATCCAGCTAATGAGCTAGGCTTCCTCTTTCCACTACTTGTTAAAACTTCACATTGAAATATTACAACACACACACACACACACACACACACACACACACACACACACACACCCCATCCAGGTCTGAATCCAACTGTATGCAAATGTGGGAAGTCATCCTGAGGTCAAGAGTTGAGGCCTAAACACACACTAACAATGAAGACAATTACCAGCAGATTGGCCTATTACCAAACTAGACTGCATTCCACTCTGAGTGTGTGTAACCTCTGGTCGCTGTGTGTGTGTGTGTGTGTGTGTGTGAGTGTGTGTGTGTATTTGTGCATATACCATCTGCTGCTAACGAGCTGAGGGAGAGCAGGGTCCAGGTGTGGGAGTGTTTAGTGTACGTTGGGGGGCAAGAGAGCCTCCTGTATGGGACACACACACACACACACAGAGCACCTAATGCCACATAATCTTGTGTGCCAAAGGGCTAGACCTGACTAGCATGAAAGGGATGCTTTGACCTTTTCTCAGTATTAGTTGGTTATTCTCCTCCACCTGAAAGTTGTTACGTTGGGGGAACTGTGCCCCGGTGGTTTCAATGAGAAAACACTAACAAGCCACTTCAGAAGAAGAAGAAGAAATGTTCTATTGGAGGAAAGTAAACAATCAGACCACTGGTTGCCTTTAACAAGAGCGAGGGAAGAGGAGCAGGGATTGTATTGGACCAGGGCAGAGATTCAAATAGACCTGTGTCACTCTGAAGTTCCCTTCGCTCGTCTTTCCAAGCGTACTTGCATGTTTCATCGAAAGGTGAGGAGATTAGGATTAACTCAGTGCAGAACACAGACATGTGTGTACGTGTGTGTGTGTGCCTTTTTATCGCATCTCAAACTGAGCATCTCAGGTTCATACTCCCAACTGTCAACAACTACTGCCAACGGTAGTTAGACTCACTGTGCCTGCTGTGTTTTGTTTTGCGTCCACCCACCCACACACACACACACACACACACACACACACATATACACACACCACATCTTTAACAGCATCTCTGTTGTTTTTCTCTTCTGTGCCAGCTCAATTTTCTCTCTCCCCCTCTCTCTCTCTCTCTCTCTCTCTCTCTCTCTCTCTCTCCCCCTCTCTCTCTCTCTCTCTCTCTCTCTCTTTCTCATCACCATGACGCTGGGGGGGGGGTGGATGGATATTGGGTAGATCCCGCCTCACCGTGCCAGCCGGATGCAGGGTGTGGGGGGGTGTGGGGGTGGGGATGCCAACAGGAGGTGGGCATGGGGTGCCAGGCGCGAGGCTCCACACTGAGACACACGCTTAATTAGCATCCAAGATGGATGGAAGGATGGAAGAATGGAGGGAAGAATAGATGGCAACAGAGGAGGCTAATTATGCCGTTTGAAAAGAGACGGCGAAGGAAAGAGGTTTGGAGAAAGCGAATCTGTGTATCTCAGTCGCAGGATAAAAGCGCTGCTCAGGCATTGTGTCAAAGCACTTGGACTCTCATTTGAGGCTCATTGTATATGTGAGCATCGCAAATTTACAGCGAAGCCAAAAGTGCTCTAAGAAATTCATTTCCTGAGCGCCGGCAATACTTTCAGATGAATGCGACAGCTGTGCTGCTCCAGTTGATTGGTGTGTGCACGTGTGTGTGTGTGTGTGTGTGTGTATGCGTGCGTGCGTGTTCCAACACACGTCATCTGGCACTGTCAACGCATAGCTTTCTAATTTGGAAAAATGGAAAAGTGACTTTCTTTCTGCACATCCATACACACACACACACACACACACACACACCAACCATTCTGTCACTGCATTTGTCAGCTGGTGAATTACAGAGTATGCAAGAAGTTGACACAATTATATGCAACTTTATAAAAAAAGCCATTTACTTTCCCTGATGAAAAAGCGTTAAAGATCTACTAAAGATATGCTTATTGGATATGGATTTGGATTACACACACTTATACATGCACACACATGCTCACAGATTGCAATGAACTCCAATATTAACAAAGCCTTGCCATTTTACACAACCACATGACAATCATGGAGGGTATGAGAAATAGGAAATTCCCTTTCGTGTGTGTGTGTGTGTGTGTGTGTGTGTGTGTGTGTGTATGTTGCGGTCTGGCATGGGGTCCAGAGAGAGTCTGGCTTTCTGTCAGCTACCGTCTGTACAACGCATTAACTGTTCCACTTAGCCACACACACGCGCATACGCGCACACACACATTGATACACACAGTACGTGATAGCGCCGGGTTCAGGATGAGGACATGAACTTCGGCGGTGTATGTTGAGCAGGAGAGTGTGTTGAGCAGGAGAGTGTGTGTCGCAGCGCTCGTCCTCCGGAGCGGTTGGAGAGAGAGGAGCTGTGAAGACGAGGCCTTTAGCTCAGTGACCGCCTACTCAGATGTCGCTTCGCTGCATATTTCACTCCAACCTTGATGAATTTCAGATTGCTGTTTTACCATGGTGAGCGTGAGCCTGTATGTTTATTTGTGTGTGTGTGTGTGTGCGTGTGTGTGTGTGTGTGTGTATCAGTCTGCCATGGCTGTTTTTCAAGGCACATCATCTGGCACTAGATTTAGCTGTCTAATTTGGGGAAATGGGCTTCCATCTGAAAAGCATCCATATGACATGAATCCGTAGTGTGTGTGTGTGCGCGTGCGTGTGTGTGTGTGCGTGTGTGTGTGCCACATCTATAGGCCAGCTCCAGGCTGTTATACTAATGCAATCAATGCATCACTACTTCCTAATTTTACATAAACACACATCCCCTCTCCTCACTGTCATCCCACTCCACCCCCCAACTCCCCAAACCCGTTTCCTCCTCTTTCTCTCCCCTACTCCATGCTCTGGAGATGTCCAATACACACACACACACACACACACACACATTAAAGCAGAAGGTCCTCCACCTGAGTCCCAGCCTGTCCCTGCAGTCACTCACTGAGACTAATGCCCCCTGTACCTCACATTATGCATCTCTTTGCATAATGTCTTCTACCTAGCACACACACACACACACACACACACACAAACGTTAGGATGGAGCATTTCGCTTAAACGTCCTCGCTTACTTCCATCATGCTAAACTTGCACACACACACAAAGATACACGTGCTTTCCCCTACTGCCACCATGTTAACACACATACACACACCGACACACACACACACGCAGCACTAAGCCACTCCACTGAATAGACAAACAGGCTTGCCCTAGCCGTGGCTCTGATGTGCTTTCAGTCCCTGGCTCCTATTCAGAGACATTAGTGCTTTCTACATTACATAGACATGCTAATGATATCTGGTAATGCGCCGCTGCTGCCTTGACATGCAGAATGGGTTTGAACCCATACGTACATGCAAATCACAGCCATAGCCTGGTCCTGCACAGAGGCATTTAGGCTCTTTGCTAGTGTGTGTGTGTGTGTGTGTGATTCCTACATGCTGTGAACGTGGGCGTTTGCGTGCCTGTAGTGCTTTGATATCCTGCATCAAACATATGAGTGTTTGCTTCCATAGATTTGTATGTGTGTCTCTGTCAAACCCGTGTGTGTTTGCTTGTGTGTGTGTGTGTGCCTGTTATCGTGCGTATGGCCATGTGTGTGTATCTGGTATGTGCGTGTTGTGCTGCGGTTATGTGTAGTGTGTGTGACCGTCGAAATGTCCATTGAGTAAACAGCCTGTGTTTGTGTGTGAAAACCCAGAGCCCCGAACCCAGATTATAGATAATTGAAACTGTATGCTCTCTCTCTCTCTCTCTCTCTCTCTCCCCCTCTTTCTCTCTTTCTCCCCCCCCACCCCCTCAGGGATGGCTTGTTTAAACCCCCTTGTCTGTTCTGAAAGGTTAATCTATCATTTCCTGACATGTGTGTGTGTGTGTGTGTGTTGGAGAGAGAAAGCAACCCTCTACCCAGGATCTACACACTAAATATAATTTTTTTCATATGTGTGTGTTTGCATGAATCACACACACATGTTCAGCGGAGGGGCACCGTCCATACGTGCGGTTGCATGTGCTTATGCTACCACATGCGGGGCAGTCAGTGACTTTTTCCTCCCTTGTTTTCGGTTTCCTCTCAAGCCATGATTCACACACACGGCTGTAGCGCGCACACACACACACACCTTGTCAACATACATCAACTGAATTAAATTTCTCACTCAAATGTTACACAAGTTGAACGTAGCTTAAGGACATTTAAAGTTGCAAAAAGCGTCGTCTCCGCCACAAGGCCTGGCTTTGTGTTGCTGCAGATACTAAACAGAATTTTTCGTGGACAGGCCTGGAATCTGCCAGCATCTAACGGCAAGCTCAACACACACAAACACACACTTTACATGTTTCCAGTGACTTACACTACCCGTCAAAAGTTTGGACACACCTGATTGAATGTTTTTCAAGCCATTTTGATCTAAAGGCTTATGCTGAAATGCTTGAAATGTGTTTCTTAGACAAATATATATAGTGAAGTTGATCCTATGTATGAATTTCTTTCCAAAGCCTTTGCCTTTCCATCAAGGCAAAGGGCGGCTACTTTAAAGAATCTAAAATATAAGATAGTTTTGATTTGTTTAACACTTTTTTTGGTCACTGCATAATTCCATTTGTGTTATTTCATAGTTTTGATGTCTTTACTATTATTCTAAAATGTGAAAAATAGTAGAAGATAGAGAAAAATGTGTGTATCCAAACTTTTGACGGGTAGTGTACAGCAAGGAAGCAGCAGGGATTCAGGGTGTCGCTGAAAGGCACTTTGATAGGACACATTGGTCTCGAACCCGCGACCGCATATTGACGTTACTTGTTCTGTGTCTCCCCACAG
Organism: Centroberyx gerrardi; assembly: GCF_048128805.1. Taxonomy (NCBI): domain Eukaryota; kingdom Metazoa; phylum Chordata; class Actinopteri; order Beryciformes; family Berycidae; genus Centroberyx; species Centroberyx gerrardi. The sequence goes on along the minus strand of NC_136017.1, from coordinate 11,286,252 downwards.
ATGGCACCCAGAGGAGCCGACACCCGCCCAGCACCCCGCTACGAAGAAGTGGATAGACAGTACCACACGCACCCCAGGTGAGACCACTGTGTGTATGTGTGTGTGTGTGTGTGTGCATTTCATTCCTTAATGCAGGAAATGAAGGGAGAACTTCCTCCAACTCCCTCCCTTTGTGTCTCTGTCTGTCTCTCTCTCTCTTACACACACACACACACACACACACATACACACGCACACACACACACACACACACACATATACACACACACACACACACACATGCACACGGCACGGGCTAATCCTCTTTGGAGCTTATAATTAAATCTGGAGTGTTTGCCTTGGGAGTGTCTACTCATCCCAGGAATAGGGCTGATCAGTTCCCCAGAGAGCAGGGCACAGGCTGGAGGATCCTCACACACACACACACACACACACACACACACACACACACACACACGCACACACACTCACTCGGAGGATTGTGTGCTCTTATGATGGATGTATAACCTATAGTGTGGGTTTAATGGAACTGCACATGTTCCTTCTGTTTGTGTTAACGTTCCCTTGTCAAATTAGACACATGTGTGCATATATTTATGCACACACACACACACACACACACACACACACACACACACACACACCCACACCTCTCTTTTCCATATAATTGTTTCCCAGCAGTGCTAGAGCAAATAATACAGAGCTAGAGCAATACATCAGTCCAACCACGCCAGAACAATGATGTGCATGTTTTGGTGTGTGCATAAAATTTTGTGTGTGTTCACCTGTGTGTGTATGCGTATGTGTGTGTGTGTGTGTGCGTGTGTGTGTGTGTGTGTGTGTGTGTATGCACATGGTGAGCAAATGGCATCTGTGTGATATCCCAGGCCCAGCAGCTAAGTGGAGCGTGGAGTGGCGTGGTGCGAGGAAAGTGGGAGTGGGAGAAGGGAGAGAACGAGGAAGAGAGAGGAGACTGGGATAGAGAGAGAGAGAGAAAGAGAGAGAGAGAAAGTGTGTGAGCGAGAGAGAGAGAGAGAGAGAGAGAACAGTCATTTCACGGGTTATTGCCCCTCCTGATATGACAGGCACCAGGGAGCGCAGACATCAGCGCTGGCTCAGGGGGGACGAGACACACCGAGAAACAGAGCAGAGAGAGGGATAGAGAGAGCGGGACATGACCGAGTGACAGAGGGATAGTGAGATTAGGAAGCTGAGACTGCGGAGACAAACTCAAATGTAGACGGACAGGCTGAGAAGAGAGGCTGACGACCTCTGACAGCTCAGTCCGACCTATGCTTATGTATCATTGAAAGAGCCAGAGTTCGAGCCATCCAGTTATCACCGGTTTCTTGCCAATAAAAAACGAGGCGAGCCTAGAAAATGAAAAGCTTCCCAGTCATTCAGACTGGCAGAAATGACAAAGTCAGAGCTGCATTCTGCCACGATTCTGTAAAAGCTTACCCCGAAGCTCCCCCGTCATGTGACGGTTAGACTCGGAAAACAACACTTTTAATCATTCAGTTGTCAGTCGTCAGATCGCTACGGGGAACGCATCGCATTTTGTGGATGCTGGCATTGTTCTGACCCTTAAGCTGCGTCTTGCAAAGTGTGAATGAAGCGAGGCTCGCGTTCACACCAGCGTCTTCCCTTGTGCCTGTTCTGCCCTAATGAGGGAAGACACACAGGATTTCAAAAGATGAAAATTCAGCTGCAAACCGCAGAGGATGACATAAGGTTTTGGTCGGAATATCCTACTAAGTAGACACTTGGACTGGGCAGTGGGAAGCAGAGAGAGGATGCAGACTCATGTGTGTTTTCATGGAAAACCTGATAGTGCAATAGCTTTAAGTACTAAACTCAAATGTTAGATTTTATATAGTAATAAGGCAGTCGCAATTATTCAATATTCTGGCTTAGATGACTAGGCGCAAAGATAATGAGCCAGGTTGAAATACTGTTCATTACCTCCAGAAATTCCCTCAGTGTTACTTAACTGTTGTACATCCCCTCTTTGAAGTATTTTTAGGCCCGAGCCCCATAGGATTTTGCCTGTTTGTAATGGATATGGTACAGTTAACATGCTTTCGGGGACATTCGCCTCAGCAGAGCAGCAAAACAAAGGCACAGGAAAAGTGCCAGATAGAGTTTCTGAACACTCTGTTCAAACTCACATATGTTTGCATTCTTGTTTCTGATGTTTCTATAAAGATGAAACATGGGTCCTCAGTCCCCGAAAACTCCTGCGACTCCCCCAAGCGTAAATACAGAGGCGAAATGGGAGAGGAGGAGGGCGCGCAAATATATTCCGGGAGAAAAAAAAAAAGGGAGAGAAAGAGAGAGCATGCAGCACACAGCAGTGAAATGAATGCATTTTTCAAAGTGGAGCTGAACTTTGTGCAAAATCCCCCCGGGGGCCGCCATCATTGAAAGCCATTTCCTCTCAAAATGAGTGCGGCTCCACCATTGGCCTGGCTCTCATTAGCATACATTTGGCCTGCCTTTGTGTGGAGCCGGCTGGGGCTGGAGCTGGAGGGGTGGGAGTGGAGGAGGCGGCGGTGTGTGCGGATAGTGCTGGAGAAGTAGAAAGTACCGGAGAGATGGGAGCATAAGGGGAGAGTACCGGAGAGGTGGGAGTTGGAAGAATGGGAAGGAAGCCGAGGGAGAGTCTAGGCATCAAGGCGGAAATGTAAGCAGAGGAGAAAATAGATAAAATGTAGTCATTTCCCTCACAATGTTGTATTGATTTGCCAAGTATTGATATTCCTATGCACATTTCAGGTCTATTAATGAAAGAGCATGAAATAAGGTTCATTAAAATGATGTTTTACGAATGAAAAAATGGCCCTTGAAAGAGTGTTGGAGGAATTTCATCTGGTTATTGATTGATGCTTTTTTTTTTTTACTCATAAGTTCAAGTGATTTGGAGTTTTTGCAGCTGCAAGGAATACAGTATTTCTGCTTTTTATCGCAATCAAACAAAAACAGTAGTAAGCCACATTATGTCACAGTATCTAGTGTGGATGCTTTAATGTCTTGAAAACATTGCAGCGCAAGTATTGGGTCTGTGTATCAAGAGCTGTCCAGCCATTCCCGTTTCTCAAATCGAGGGTTTTTTGAGGGCTGAAGGAGTTGGACGCCAAGGCGGCGGGGCTGATGGGAAAAAGCTGGACCTCAACCTGGGACTGAAAGCCGAGGGCTACTGCACCGGGGCCAGAAAGAGGAGCTGAAGTCTGGGAAACAGGATTTGAAAGGAGGGCTGGAAGTGGCAGAGAGAGCAGAGCTGTTGTGTGGAGAGCTTTGCCCCAGGGAGGGTGATAGTGCTACTTTGGCTGCTGCCTCCCTTTCCACTGGCCATTAACACTGGGGCCGGCTCTGCCTCTGGATAGGCTTTATGCTTGGGGACACACACGCACGCGCACACACACACACACGCACCCACACACACACATGGCCATATGGAGAATATTAACATCATTACCAATTCAAAGCAGCAGGTCGTGGGCGCGGTGACCCAGCCCCAGGTTATCCAATCAGAGCGCCCCCTGACCCGCTCCCCCAAGGTGATTGGATTAGGGGGCTTGGTTGGCGTGGCAACGCTCTGGTCGGGGCTGATAATTGGCTGATTAATGTGCAGCCGGTGGCCAGTGAGTCAGAGAGCACAGGGCTCCGACCGAGGGACCACACTGGCCTCATGAAGCTCCCATCACATCTGGACAATGGAGACGGCCCATGTGAGGGGAGCAAGGTGTGTGTGTGTGTGCGTGTGTGTGTGCACGCTTGCATGCATTTGTGTTTATGCAGTCAATCAGGCTAAAGAGCCTCTCACTAGTGACGCTGACTTTTCGTGGACACTTACTGCTCTCATCAGCTCTCTCTGCCCTCTTAAACAACTTCTTGATAGCCCTCAGCATGTAGAGAGTATTCTGTGGTATGTGGAAAAGTGTCCCTCAAGGGCTCCCATCTGACCTTCCACAAGAGCACACACACTTACACACACTTACACACACTATGTCCAGACTCACAGCCACTTGGTTTTCTCCACCATGTCTCAGCACACAAACTTTTTGACCCGGGTTTTGTCTGCTCTGCCCCTAATGAGCCACAGCCGGACTGGACATACCAGAATTTAGAATAGAATAGAATAGAAGCTTCTGTTTTCACTCGATGCCACCGCTCCCCTGTGAGTGAAAGCAATCTGTAGATTAGAACAGAATGAATAGCTGAGAAGAGAGGAGCAGAATATGAAGAAATGGCTTCTAAAACGCTGATATTTGCACACGCGGTTCTGCTTCGCCATTTGTTTTCTGCCGATTGGAAATAAGCTCCGGCAATTGGCATTTCGCTGCTGCCGCACATGGTTGGATGGCCTTCTTTATTGCAAAGGTCTGTTATCATTTTAGTGCAGTAATATTGTTAGGCTCTGTAGTTTGGAGCACTGAATGAATTCCAATGGATTTCCAAGGTCAGTGGAGAAATCATATTTTCGCCGCTCTCGCCTCGTCTTTATTAAAACCCAATCCTGTTTCTCACAGCTTCATAAGTGATCAACTATTTCCCCACCCGCTGCTGTCCTGCTGCCGGATGACTCACTTCAAACTCGCCCAACTCAGTTAGCTTTATTGTCTCCATAACTCATATTTAATTTCTCGGGCCCCGGGGAGTTCAAAGTAGCTCTTTTTTTTCAGGATCGGCTCTCCCCGTTCGCCTCATAACAGCTGCCGATGTCTTTTCAGGACCCTGTGTGATTGGTTTAAAAGGTGATGTGACCTCCTCTTTTACTGTTAAATAAGCAGCTTAAGAGCGGCAGAAGCGATGTACGGATTATTTCGTTTGATTTTCCCGAAAGGTGGCGCGACCCTTCTCTTATTTGCTTGGCTTTATGAAGGAGCCGGGCCTGCTGGCGTGCGGAGGCAGTCCTCAGACAGTATTGTTTGTCCAGCTAACAGTGTTTGTGTCAGGACACTTGAGAGTGTAATGGAATCAGCGGTAGGAAATGAAAGGGCTTCATCCAGCTCTGTCACACAGGCGGCTGACACATCACCGGCTCTACCTGTTTACAACAACTTCTCCTTTTCTGTTTTGTGCATTTTCCCTTTGATTCCGTCGATCCTTTTCTGCTTTTTTTTTTTTCTCACCTCGCCTTTGGTTTCATCTCTCTTCTGCCTCTTTTTATCTTGTCTCTCTTCCTCTGTCTTCCCCTCCCTCTCTATCCCTCTCTCCCGGAGTCTCTTAGGTCTGCGTATGGAAATGAAATCATTGCTTTATAAATAAAACAAAGCGTATACACTGCGAGGCCTCAGAGCTCCCTGCGAGCTCAGTCAGAAATACAAAGAGCGTCTTGTAGGAGCCGACGCGACACTCGGCGCAGGAATACAGATGGATGGGCAGCTCTGTAGCCGAGAGCCGGGATTCACTTTGAATTCAAATGTTTTCTTCTGTGCCCGGAATGGAATGGAATAGAACAACCTGGAATACACAGCAGAGTACAGTGGAATAGAACAGAACAGAATAGAATAGACACAGAGTGAACTTAGCTTTAACTCTCAAGGACCAGAGAAATTAAATATGAGTTATGGAGACCCTAACTGAGTTTAGTGAGCAGAAACAAAATCCCTTCTGTTTCTCTCATTGACCCTTTAACTTCTTTCCCCAGCATTTCTCTCTCACATGATCACTCTTGGGTCACAGGAGTGTTGTCAGCTGTGGCTCTGACCTTTGACCTCCTCACTATTGGTTCCTTGTACTTTTGGTGACCCAGGAATTGAAGTTTATTCTACCGTTGCAGTCATTCTAAGTCGCTCCGGATAAGAGCATCCGCAAAATGACTGTAAATGAATGCAAATGAATAGAATACAATGAAATAGAGTAGTGTGGAATAATGGAATAGAGGGATAGTGATAGTCGTCTGAATCATGGCATCATTAAAATGATAAATGAGTCACTAAGTGTTCCCATGGTACATTATGAAAGAGTACCTATTCTTAGTTTACATACAAGCTGTTAGCCTTGGTGCCTCCCATCTCTCCTCACCTTCTCATTTCTAACCAAGGGCTCCCATGTAGCGGTTGCTACCTGCCACTGACACTGTACACGTTCCCTGTCATTGCGCGGTGTATAGTAGCCGAGAGTGTAAACACGGGCCCATTTAGATGAGGCACGTGCGTCTAGGTGAAAGCCAATTTCCACTGCTGTTGTTGACATAGGCTGGTTTGATTAGCGGAGATGGCTAGCCGGCCAGGGCCAGAGAGGCTAATGGTTTCCTCTCATGTGGAGCCAGCCAGGCCTGCGCTGTGTCTGTAGCACTCAGCTAGCACAGCGCCGTTAGTGGCACGTCTTTTGTGGGTGTGTGTGTGCGCAGGGTTTGGGCCAGGATGAATTTGGAGAAGGTCAAATTGCTCCCCTTCTACGTTTTTGTGGGTCTTGTCTGAGGCGGTCAACAGAAAATAATGAACTGGAGACTGCATCACTCACTAATGAATATGTGTCGCCTGGTGGAATGTACTGTATTGCCTCTTTTAATTAACAAACAGAGGAATTTTCTACAACAGATGATGAATACACCGTCTTTAGATCAGAGAAAACCACATTCACATCATATTGGAACAGGTGGAAGAACTGAATAACATTTCACTGCATTCCACATCCAAAATAGTTTGTATTTATGACTTAAAAATCAACCATAAACAAACTGCAGCAGATATTTCTAGCTTTTCGTAAGTATGGTTGGTTGTATTAGTGTGAATATAACTGCTCATTTTGATTTCTATTACCTTGGGACTGCCGACATCAGTGGATTCGCTGCCATCTTTGCCGCCTGTGTTTGACACACTTCAGTAAGTCGTGACGCCAAGTGGGAGATAGTGGAGCCTACAAATATTCCCATATATCCTACTTGTAATTCCCTCTAGGAAGTCGAGGTGAACGCTTTTTCCCAGTTGGCAGCTCGCATTTACAGTAAATCCGACATGACATGAACATAGCATCAGGCTGGGTATCATTTGGCAATCTGATACTGATGCTGGTATCATTACCATGATTTAAATATTGATACCAAGCAACATTTTTTCAATACTTTGTGTGAATGAAAGCATTTGTACCTATTTTTCTATAAAGCCAGCTGTATACTTGAAATGAAGGCATGTTGAACATTTTCCCTAGAAAATTGTGTGTATGTGCACATGCGTGTGAATGTTTGTGTGTGTGTGTGTGTGTGTGTTTGGCAGTTGTGTGGTAAGGTGCAGCAGCTGCGTTTTGTACTTGTGAAGCAACTGATGCATTTTGGATTCAATGCATGTCTGTGTGCTGCAGGCTGACTAACAGGTGAGCACATAACTGGCAGGTCTGCTAACATGTGCATCTGTATTGTTCATGTTCTTTTCATGTTTGTAATCAGAACATTAATAAATCATTCACATGTGCATATATCGGTGGGGGTGCATGTGCATGAATGCCATTTAGGTGTGTGAGTGTGTGACATGCAATACATGTGGTGTCTTTGTGCATTTGTGCTTATCTTGATGTGTGTGTGTGAACAAAAGAAGACATACAAACATCCTTAAACTTTTAGCAGATGGCATAGTATGGTTACTAATAAAGAATAATATACAACACCGTTCACTGCTTCCAATAAACTGTCTGCAGTGTTTCAGCTCTGTCTTTATTAAGTATCCATCTGGTAACAACCCAGAGTCAAACACTTACACTTTGTATTGTTTAATAAATGATGGGCACATTGGAAGCAGAGTGTGGCATCCGGCATTTGTAACGAAACTGTGAAATCAGGCCTATTTATCTTTACAGGAAACCAATTTTACATAAACATTTCAAACAAAGTAATTTATTGACCTCTATTATGTAATACAGTATATGTTTTGAAAGCTCTGAATGCAAATATCAGTAATTATGAAAAACCACAAAAGACATCTCCCATCAGGAGCCTGCTTTTCCATGTTCGGTCACATTTTGTGTGTGTGTGTGTGTGTGTGTGACAGAGAGAGAACAGAACTCAGCCCCTCCCCCCCTACATGGTTGTTCCCAGCTGTTTAGTGTAGAGTAGTTATGAGGACCGGGGTATTTGAGGGACCAGGATGGGGGGTGGAGGGGTGGAGGGGTCCAATAAGGAATTGGGGGGGGGGGGGGGGGTACTAATTTCCTCCTTCCGTTTCCTAGGGGCAGGTGCAGGATAACCCCACCCCCCACCCCTCCACCCCACCTCATCACCACACACACATATTCTTCACTGTCATGCGGCGGAAACTATGCCTGAACGGCAGCACACAGCACACACACACACACACACACACACACACACCAGATGAACATACACATTCACACATTTCTTCCCCCCAACTCTCGCATGCAGTCATATACACTCACACATAAATATGCATGTAATATTCTGTCTGTCAGCCTCACTCTCTCTCACCATACACACACACACACACACTCTCTGTCCCTCTCTCTCTCTCTCACACACACACACACACTCAGAGGGTGGCTGGGAGTGTGGTATAGGGTGCTGATGTTGGAGAGGTGTGAGTCAGATGTATTACATGGCGTGTCATTAGATCCTGCCACTCTAGTTGGCTCCTGCGGTTCACATCACACCCTGCGCTGCTGCTGCTGCTGCTATCTATATATAGACAGATAGACAGATAGACCAGAGACACAGACAGGTATCTGCATCTGTCTGTCTGCCTGTCTCCCTCTCTCCCCTAAGGATTTTATTGCTGCTGTTTTTCTCTTTTTTGTGTCTGCTTCTCCCTCTCTTTACTTTCTCTCTGTCTTTTTTTTTTGCGAATTATGATGTATCAAATTTGAGATGCTGACTGGAAATGGCAAAATCAATCAAATTTCCTCAGTATCCCCCCCCAAAAAGTTTTTACGCTCGCTCGAAGCGGAAAATGTATTTGTCGATAGAGAAATTACACGATAAACACGGATGGAAACGCATTTGTCAGTAGATAATGATGTAGATTTGGCATGATCTGCCCCCGGTGACTGGTTCTGTTTCATTGCACAACAGTTCAAAAGTTGCTTTGGACTTTCTGAAATGTAAAATATCTGTCCGCCATGACCACCTAGAAATGTCGCACTGGCCGTCACTCCTATATATGAATCTCCATTGTGGTTGTATAACCGTTAGTTGGTGCATTGCAATATCACCAAGTGCATTTCATTGTTTTCGTCTTCATATGAAAGCATGAAACAAAAAAAACCATTAGCTGATGCTGAAGAACAATAACAACTTGCCCAATACCAATTAATTCTTGGAAGACTATTTCCATTTTTCTTGTGGATGTGTTTTGGTTTTTTTTTACATTCAGAAAGTCTATTTATTCACTTCTACCCTGCTGATGGAAACACACCTAATTTGCATTTTATTTTTGGTGAAATATCAAACCTTTGTGTAAAATTAGCTTGACAGTTGGATGGAAACATTTTGTACTGTCTGCATGTCTCTCATTCACATGAGCCTTATTCCAACTGGATCAGCCTTACTGGAGGTGGTCCTTTTAATTGTGATTGTCCAAAATGTTAATCCAGCAGGAATCTGCCATGTCTGGAATTGTTTCCAAGTCAAAGTAAAAGCTCTGGAGCAAATTTCCCACTTGAGGTCATCTGATAATAGAAATCCGGTTTGACTCTGCATCCTCATAATGTAATAATGCGTTATGGTTTTGGTGGCTGGGAGGTACGCTGAATTATAGATCATGACGTTTTACATCCGGGCTACAAGCAGTAATTTGAGGGAAATAATGAAGATCCTTTATCCCATGCGAATGATTCACACACACACACACACACACACACACTGTAGTGCACATAAAAATGACAGGACCATCCCCAGTAAAACTAATTCAGTTTGAATAGTGCTTTATTCTCTCTGTCTGTATGTCTCTAATCCTCTCCCTCTCTTTTTGTCTTTCTATCTTACCTTTACTCTTTCTTTTTTACTTTTTCTGTTGCTCTTTTTTTGAATGTGCTTAGGCCTTCTGTTTCTTCTGTCTGTCTGTATTTCTTTCTCCCGTTCTCTCTCCCTCTCGTTCCCACACTCGTACGGTACGCAGCACAAACTCGCTGCTGAAGTTACGTAAGCTAACAAGTAAACAGATCTCATGCAGACACATAGAATATACAAACACAGCCACGCACTCTTATGTCTAGCCTCGACTCTGACTGTCTCACTCACTGACGCACACACACGTACTTTAAATGTTTCATCTGGATCCGCTAAATTCAATTGGAATTTACGTAAAAATTCAAAGATTACGGAGGTCGGACGTGGCTTAAGGACATGTAAGGTTGGCAGAGGCATCGTCTCCGCCTCACGGAAACACACACAGACTAAACACATTCACCGCCCTCCATCTCCCAACCAGGCTGAAACCAGCTGTGTGACCCAGGGATGAGGAGCTCCCTGCGGGTCACTGGGGCCCGTGGACCCCCTAATCCCCCAGCTGCCTGGCCGGACACACACACACGCACACACACACACACACACACAGACTCATACAGATGCAGGCACACACACTTATACTTAGGGAGGGCTGTATTGTTCCAATAATCGGTGCCAATAGCCATGATATAGCACAACTGAGAGTATGTCATTGCTTTTATACAACATTTTTACAGTCGTATCAAACATTGAACAAAGATACAAGCTTTGGGTTTTAATTTAGTAATTTTATTTTGGCCTGTTGCTAAGTAAAAAACATCCTTGCTTGCATCAGTTTAAGCATAACAAGGCGGAGTGATGCTGTTCAAGTTACAAGTTCATATATTATGTTTGTAAATGTTATAAAATGTTGTATATCAATTTGTATACTCTTAAGGTCAAAGACCACATTGGAAAAAGTAGAGCCGTATAAGTTTTTTAACATGGTTTTAAACTGTTTTAACCATTGTCCAATAAGCTATTAAGACACTAAAAATACTCCCGCTCACCCCTCCTTCCCCTTCTCTCCTTTAAATTCACACACACTCACACACTCGCCTCCCCGAAGAAACATAAATACTCCCATATGAGCTCGCACTAGGCAGCCCTACATCCCATACACAGCCACACAGCTACTGGCCCTGTGCTGCTCCCAGTGCCATGCGAGGGGTCAAAGGTCATCCAGGCCTACGTAACCACGGCACTGAAAGAATTTATCCCGATTCGTTTAACCCTTAATCAACTAGAGAATTTGACGAAAAAGTCCCAATTGTTACAGCTGTGCACAGGAAACCATATTCTTGAAGGATTACTCTGCAGATGGATTTATTGATGCTTTTATTACTGCTTTGCCCTGATTATTACCATGGGAAAGCTGAGTCAGTGCTGCAGATGAGGCGGGAGGAAACGGCAAAGAGCAGAGCAGGCAGGTGAAAAGAGCGAAGGAGAAGAGGCCGGAGGGGTCAAAGTGAGAGAGAGAGGGAGGCAGACAAGAATAGATAATGAGGAGAGGAAGAGAGTGGAAAGTAGGTGAAAATGGTAGATTGCAGAGCGGGAGACGATGAGTAAGAGAATGATGAGAGAAAAGAGGGGAAGTCGGTGGAGGTTTCTCCCTGTTTGGGTGGCCCTGAGTTGGGTTGAGGACCCAGGTGTCTCCCCCCCCTCCATCGCTGCGTCACTCCATCCCTCTTTCTTTCCCTCTTTCTTCTCCTCCCCCGGTGGCCTACACCGTTTAATCTGGATTAATGAGGAGGTTGACCTTCGCTTCTCTCTCTCTCTAGCTCTCTCCATTCTCACCTCACTCCCTCTCGCTGCGCTGCTCAGGGTGAAATATGTTTTTTTTACCCCCATTGCCTCCACATCTGTCTGCCCATATCTCAATATCAGATGAAACCTCTCTCTCTTTTCTCTTTCTCCTCTCAAATTCCGGTCTCGTTCTTTTTCTTTTTGTTCTTTTTGAGCTTTTTCCCCCCCCACATTTCTGCTTTCTTCCTTATCTCAAGCCTCGGCACTGTGTGTGTATGTCTCTGTGTGTGTGTGTGTGTGTGTGTGTGTGTGTGTGTGTGTGTGTGTGTGTGTGTGTGTGTGTGTGCGCGTGTTCTCCCTCTGTCTTTCCTGCTCCACGCTGACTGACAAGGCAGCGCTGTTCATTCTTGGGACCACCTGTGTATCCGCTCTGTTTGGGTGGTCAGGCCTCCCAGCCCATGGAAAACGCACGCTACTGATATCTGGGAAACACACACACACACACACACACACACACACAGAGAAACCCACCTCGCCACAGTCAATGAATACCCTCAAGGGAAGTCCACTCGCACACACACACACACACACACACACAAGCAGGCTGCGTGCTAACTAATCTGTGGTGAGTGAGTCATTCTAATTGGCCAGTCAACAGGTGCTGAGCGCGGCCCCGGGGACTGGAAGGAGGAGAGGGCAGGGAACAAGGGAGAGGCCGAGCACAAGGCTTCTGTAATAACCGCACTACAGTGGCAGCCATTGTTGAAGCCCACCGACACCCCCCACCCCCCCACCCCCCCGCATCTACCCTGTATTAGCACTGCAGGATTTTCCACAAACATCTCCTTGGGCGGTGAAGCAACAGCAGCCTTTAACGCATGTAAACAAGTGGGACTTCCATAAAGGCTGCATGTACAGTCAAATTCGTATCGCCAAAATGGAACTAAGAAAAACAGCCTTATGTTTGTTGATTGTGGAATTTTTTAAACCCATTGAGGTCCATGTAATCCTTATAAAGGTGTTAGAACATAAAAATCACCAAAATTGCAGTTACGAGGTTTTCACGTGACAACAGCCATATGGTAATATAAAATTTGCGAGAAACTCAAACTGCATCAACAGACAAACCAAGGAAAAAGACGTCACAGCACTGGACACACTGTTTGATTGACAGGTGAAGAAGCAGTGCAGAAACACCACAGCAATGAGCGCCGAGCACCAAAGATGTCGCCAAAATATAAGAAAAGAAAAGTGCAGATTAAAAAATGGGAAAATATGTAATTTAGAGTCAGGCCTGGCTTTTAGATTTGTTTACTCGGTGTAGCTAGACTTCTGTGTCACTCAGCACTGGAAAGCAGCACGTGAGCTGGAAAAAATTTGAATGGGCCTCTGAAAGGTGAGCAGCCCTTCGTCTCTCGTCTCTCTCTCTCTCTCTCTCTCTCTCTCTCGTTCTCAGTCTCTCTCTCTCCTTCCGTCTCTCCGAGGCCCTCGTGTCGCCTTACCCAGGGGTTTAGCCCCCTAATCACCCAGAGCTAGTGGGAGGGAACCGGAGACATCCAGCTGGCTGCCTCGTTACTGCAGACCCCTGGGACACACTCACACACACACACACACAGACACATTCCTACACATACAGGGACACACAAACATTCAGTCAAACACACACACACGCACACACACACCTCCTTATATGCTTACGGAGGCATTTGCTGTTATCTCTTGGCATCTCTCCATCCCCGTTCCCCCCCACAACCCGATCCTGCCAAGGCCGCAGCCTCGCCACGTAAACTGAATAACAGGAGAAAGCTTACCGCAAGGGAGGGTCAAATCTCTGACACGTCCTCTGCTCCAAACCAGTCTAAACCAGTATTAAATGTTGTCTTCCTCTCTCTCAAGCATCCATAGTGTGTGTGTGTGTGCGTGTGTGTGTGTGTGTGTGCGTCTTTAATAGTGGTGTCAGACAGTCTTATAGGCCAGCTCCAGGCTAATATCCCAGATAGTCAATGGACATGCAGTCACTATTTCCTAATTTTGCATAAATATACACTACCAGTCAAAAGTTTGGACCCACCTGATTGAATGTACTGTGTTTTTCATCATCTTAAAGCCATTTTGATCTAAAGGCTTATGCTGAAATGCTTGAAATTTGTTTCTTAGACAAATATAAATAGTGGAGTTGATCCTATGTATGAATTTCTTTCCAAAGCCTTTGCCTTTCCATCAAGGCAAAGGGCGGCTACTTTAAATAATCTAAAATATAAGATAGTTTTGATTTGTTTAACACTTTTTTGGTTGCTGCATAATTCCATTTGTGTTATTTCATAGTTTTGATGTCTTTACTATTATTCTAAAATTTCTCTCTCTCTGTCTCTCTCTCTCTCTCAGGAGGGATCCATACGATTACCCCACCCACTCCAGACCCGTGCCGAGAGACCCCGCCCCCTACAACTACCCGCCCCATGACCCTCCCGCTTCGACCCACCCGGGCCGCCTGCCGCTCCCCCAGTCCCAGCAGGCGCTCGCAGACCCGCGCTACTACCACTCGTCCCCCCGCCCCACGCGCCAGCAGCAGCAGCACCGGGCGCCGCTGAGGCAGGACGTCCCCCCCTCCCCCACCGCGGCCCGCAGAGGGCGCCACCACCACTACGAAACGGTAGGAGGGCGAGGGGACGGCTACCGGCAGGCCAGCCCCGGGCGCTACACCAGCCCAGAGAGGTACGGGACGGGCCCGGAGCGCTACACCAGCCCAGAGAGGTACGGGACGGGACGTGAGCGCTACGCCAGCCCCGAGCGCTACGGCTACGGAGACGGACGACAGCCCGACCCGAGACAGAAGAACCCCATGATAGGTGCGGTGTGAGAGGCAGTCTCAGAGCAACACCCACCCCCCCTCTGTTCCCCCCACCATAGGTCAGATCTATAGACACAGCTAGGTGAACTTCTGTCCATCATACACAATACTGTAGAGGCTGAGTATTAATAACCACCCATTCACGTGTTTCCAGATGGGGGAAACACAAGACCAGCTGTGACTTAGAGTTTCAACAGACATAAGTTAGTTATTGGACATGTTACTATGTCCGATCAGCGACCTTCAGAGCTGTAACATCTCCAAAATGTCAACTTTTCATGAACTAAGAAAATCAGCCTTGTTGTTTTCAGCCTGCCCACCATGTATTTTAGAGTTTATCCAGTGAGTTTTCAAAGGCTTTCATAAGACTAGTGCTTGTACAGTTTTCTCAACACATAAAGTAGCATGTAACCCTTCAATTTAAGTTAAAACATGAAAATCACCAAGATTGGAGTTATGAGGTTTTTGCAATGATAAGTGACAAGCTGATAACCATCTTCACCGGCCGAGACAGATTCAACAAGCATTAAGGACTCATATGTGTATATATATACATGTCGACAACTGTTTAAGTGTTAATATTTGCATGTATGTCAATGTATATAACAATTGGATCTTATGTTGATCTAGTTTTTATACTGTAGGGTTGAAGTTAAAGTTACCTAGACATACAGATTGAGCTTAGTGCTACATGTCTGATAGAGTCATGCCAGCTTAAGTAGCCATAAAGACAATGGTGACTTGCGTTTTGCACAAGCTGATCAAACTGAAGGAAATAAAGAGCGATCACCTTGACCAGCCGGACTCCGAGAACAGAAGAAGAGACACAGGAAGGTAAAGTGGACAAACAGGAAAGGGAAGTAGCTCCACTTCAAAGTGTCTTCTTGCCCTTGATGTTTTGTCGCTTGGACTTCCTTCACATCCTGCTATCAAACTTGGGTGTTTTTTTGTGTATTTTGCCTTTTTATCATTTGAATGTGGACGTGGCTAATATATTTACATTTGCTATCCTTGCAATGCGTTCCAAATATGAGTTTATTTGTACTATTTTTGCGATGCTTCTAATATAATGTCTGTATAAATCATGATCCACACTGTAGAAGCTGTATGCTGTGAGTTGACTCCTGTGCTCCTGATGAGCTCAATACATTATTCTTGAACATATCATTGCTAAAAGTCATTATTCTGTGTGAGCGTAGAAGAATCACAGCACTGACAAGCTCGCTAAATGTTTCTACGATGGTGTGATTCAAACCCGCTGTCAAATAAATGCATGATTTTTTTTTTAAAACATCTATTTTGCATTAAATACTTTTGAAATTCTCTTCCCTGTGCCTTGCCAAATTATTTCAACCAATTTCTGTCTCGTTTAACCAATTAGCCAAATTATGCATATTTAAAGTACTCAGTCAAACTAGGAAACGCCATGAGTCATCACTTTAAAAATTCATTACAATATTCAGCCTAATTTCTCTCAACACAATCTGCGGATAAATTTGCCCTCTGAGATGACTGATAAGAATAGCCGGCATTCTGATAATGACTAAATCATCTTCAACAATTAGAGCCAGGGAAATCTCCACTAGAAAATGATTACTGCCCAATTTGCTCTCAGAAATAAAGATGGCGCTGATTGGTGAAATTAGACTTGAAATGGGGGATAATTAGAGTGTGGAGAAGGCTTTTTTTTATCAGTTAGTGTTTAATTAGCGTCAAGGCCAACAGGGATCGGGCTTCTGCTGATCCGTCTAGTCTCTGCACCGCCTTGACCCTCCGCTGTCTGCTGCAGCAGACATTTCCACTAGCACAGTGACGGCTCTATAGGCAGATGAGACTATCTCTCATTGATTGATTGATTGATTGATTGATCATTTTATTTAATGCAATTCTGAAAAATATCTCATTATAATACATTTGATTTCTATAGTACTTTTCAAAATAGCGTTACACAAACCATAAAAGACAAAAGCCAGATAAACAGGATCAGATAAATAATAATGGCGAGGGGGAAACAGCCGACTAGCCGTCTGCTGACCATCCTGTGGTGATTATAGGGGGGAAAACATTCCAAGATTTCTCACTAATACCTTGAACTAATCAAGCATAAACATGCCATTCCAGTGAAATTTACTACATGAGAGTGTTGAATGGAAAATCTCTGGGAAAAACTATGATGAGTGTATTTTCCCCCCGTGTGATTTTGTGAGCCTAGTCAGGGCTAAATCTTATCAATATCTTCACCATAAGACATTTATTAGAAGATTACACTTTGCCAGTTTAAGCCTTCAGACAGAGACACATTGTAGTCTGTTTTGAAACAGCCAGACTGCCAGTCAATCCAAATAATTGTAGTGTGAATGTTATTCATCACCCTAAAACTCCATTTCCTCTACTTAAAACATACACAACTTACAACTTACTCAAATTGAAATATACATAAACCTCTTTAACTTACATACACACACTTATTTTGATAAGGAAAACTCAAAACATCAGTCAGATGAAACTTGCAATTCGTAGGCGATGGTAGATTCCTAAATTTTACCAATAATTAGTGGGAAATATTTCATTTACATCAACAAAGGGCATGTCTTATCCTCTCATTCCCACTAAGTCAAACATTGAGTGTAATGCTGAAGGGCTTCACCGATTATTCATTGTACTTTAAAGAACAACAAAGCAATAAACAGCCTCCTCCTAGCTGTTGTGGTCAGTTTTATGCTGCCAAAGATAGTAAACACCGCCGACTAAACATCTAAGAATTGATTGCGTTTAATGTCCATTAAACAAAAGCATTGAAATCAATGTCAAGAGTCTGGTACTTGGCTGTTTGTGCTCTGTAACACACATTTAGCCTCACTGAAATTAATGCTCCGCCTACATGTAAGCAATTACCATGTGTGTGTGTCTTGTGAGTCTCCTTGATCATGGACATTCAGAGGAAATTCCATAGTTGAACCACATGACACACACACACACACACACACACACACACTGGACACAGTCACGGCCATCGACCTGCTTTCTCTGACATATTTTCACGCCTCAAGTCAGCTCACACTGTCTCCTTGTGAGGAACTTTTCCTCTCCCGCCACACGACCTTTTGATATTAAGGAAGATTGTATTAAAGGAAATCAGACTTGCTGACTTGAAGCGTAACGCTTATATCCCCCTTCCTCAAAAGCTATTTGTCTATTCTCTCCATCCGTCCTCCCTTTGTTGAAGTTCCTTGACATTCTGCTCAGTTCTTTCTGGCTTTTTGGAAAATTCACTTATATTTTCCTCTTGCGCTGCCTTATGAGGGGGTTTGGCGTGAATTAATTTGACACCTCATAAGCCCATATTCGTGTTGCAATTCCTGAAAAAAAAAAAAAAAAAAATGCAGAAGCGCGCACTGTTCCCCAGTCGATTGTCATGAACTGCGGGTTGTGGGAGAATTCCCCGGCTGTGTTCTCTTAGCATTTCCTATTCTGCCGGCGCCCCTGTCGAACACCTTAGCTTGTTAGCATGTGTCAATCAAAAGCCATGCTCTGGGGAGGGCAAAGTGGAGAGCTGAAACAGTTATCTCTCTCCCACACAGCTCCCAAAAAAGACAGAGCTGGGAGAGATAGAGAGAAAGAGGGGAATATAGAGGGGGAAAGTGTGTGTGTGTGGGAGTATACACCCTCGCACTGCAGAACGGAGGTACGGGTGAGCGCCCACGGTGACCTCGGCCCGCTCTCATTCCCCCCTTTCATCCTCTTCATTAAAGGCGCATTCCGCCGCATTAGCCCGCTGTCCTTCTGTCCTTCACCTGCTGCCATTCATTTCAATTCAGCCCTCGTTACGACATCACGGTCTCGGAATCGAGAGTAATCGGAGCGGGCCGAGCGGAGCTCCTCATTTAATTATACAGTTCATTAGAAAGCCAGCCCGCCCCCCCTCCCCGGTCTGAGGCAGGCCATGGGAATAGCTGGTGGCTAATGTGCAGTTTAAACTGCCTGAATATGGAGATTGGTGGAGTTATGGATTACCGTTAGCCGTTAGCCTGCCCTTCACCCACCTCATTCGCTTTTATGTCTGCTGTGTAGCCTTTTGATACAGTATCACTCAAGCTGGAGTGTGCTCTTTCAGCCAGCGTGTTTGTTTGATATTGTTCATGAGCTGTGAAATTGAATTTCCACAGTTGGGCTGATATTAGAAATAATTTCATATCTCATGCAATATTCTTGCTTGGTTTCACTTAGTGCAGTGTTTAAGACATCCATTTTTACTAAATGTCTTTTTTTTTTTTTCCCAGGTTGATATAGCAACACTGTTAATTTAGACCATATTTACACTAAAAGCAATGCTGGCTTGCTGGCTGCCTCTCGTTCGCCCACACACCACAGCCAAACCACCAACCACCATCTTTTACACCAACTGTCACCATGGCAACGTGGCCGCCGCTCCTGGCACAGCAGCCCCTTTCAGAGCTGATGACATCGTCGTGGCAACAATGAAAGGTTCATACATCCCATTATGGTGCATAGCATTTTTTTTTTCTTGACAGGGTCAAAATGCTTCTGAAACATCATATATACCATGGGAGAGTAAAAGTCTCCATTGAAACCAACACTGCTGAGATTCCTTTGTGCTGGGTGGCAGCACTGGTACACAGTCACATGCAGAGGAGCATGCTTTTGGATTTGACTGTCATCTCTGCATTTGCATTAAATTGAGCATTTAAGTAGATATCAGTTCGCTTAAGCATTAGTTTGGTAAATCTGGTGGGTGCAGCCAATTAGCATAAATACCAACCTGTATTCAGTAAGCTACACACAGCATAAATCCCTCTAAATTCTAATGTGTCTTCGTCTATAGAGAGACTAACTGAAAATAAGACTGTTAATAAGGCTGTTTTAGGGTCATTGATTACTTCACAGTCACTGAAAAGGCAACCGAGTCTCGAATTAGCAGTTTTTAGGTGCTTTTAAGATGCATGTTGTCGCTGTCAGGACCTTGCATCTCCAAAATGTCAACTTATCAGGAACTAAAACAACAGGCTTGTTTTTTAGCTTGCCCACCTGCATTTGTGAGTTCATCCAGTGGGTTTTGAAAGGGTTTCAACAGCCCAAGAGGTCGGAGAATTGTCTCATCCCACATATAACCATGTAATCCTTCAAATGAAGTTAAAAGATGAAAAACACCACAATTGGACTAACGATGCTTTCACATGACAACAGCGATATGAAGCCTGAAGCAAAAGGCATGGGTCCATCAGGGTCAGACCACTAAATTGATTGTAGGCCTGTTCCCTTTCGGTCCCCACATGACAAGAGGAGCAATATGTTTCAATTCACCAGAACCGTCTCTCCTGCACCTCCCCTCGCCCTCTCAGCCTTCCTACTGCCTCAATAATGAAAAAAACCCACCAATAAGCACCGTGCGCTCTCTCCCGGTGCTAACCCAAGGCTAGCTGTGTGTGTGTGTGTGTGTGTTTGTTTGGCCGGGGCTGTGATGTGGCCAACAACAGCTGAAGTCCGTGACCCCTGGACCCCATCCATCAGGCTTTCAGCACCAGCCCCTGGCCTCCTGGCCGCCGCTCGGCCCTGACACACACAAAACTCCAGCCAGGGAATGGAAGCACGCAACGGCGAAATGCATCAGTGTCAGGGAGCCTCTGGAACCGTAGAAAATAGTACGTAGTCGCTTTTTTCCGACGCTTTTGCCATGCGTGAACGGTGAAAATGTGGCCGCATGCAGGTTAACGCGCGGGTGAATGTGTGTGTGCAGTGTGTGCCGCCAAACTGTGGTTATATGTGTGTGTGTCGGGACTGAGCTGTCTGTCATGCACACACTCTTGTATACGAAGTCCTTATTCTGACACGTACTTTTTATATGCTTGCACTGCTGTCTCTCTCGCTCTCTCTCTCTCACACACCTGCTCTCGGCTCACACAGATGCACACCAACCGCCTTCACACACACACACACACACACACGCGGTATATCCATATCATCCGCGCTCTGTCCTCACACACATGCTAGCAATATGTGTGTGGCGGCGGCTCAGCTGACCGCCTGGCAGTGGCTGTGAAATTGCCGCCCTTCTCATACAGATGCCAGGTGTTTTGCTTGGCAGTCATGGGTGCCGGGGGCGAGCTTGTGTCAGGAGTGTTGGGTTGCTGTGTGCGGCGGGGGAGAGGATGGGATAATGTGTCGTGTGTCCCCGTTAGCCCAGCCGCTCGGCCAGGGGAAAGCACCGCGAGGGTTTAGACACTTCAGTCTGTGTGTGTGTGTGTGAGGGAGAGAGAGAGAGAGAGAGAGAGGCGAGGGCAGAATTTGCAAGGAAGCAAGACGTCCAGTTTCCTTTTGATAGCCACATAAACATCAACGTTTTTTTGCATAAATGTGATATTGCAGACACCACCAGTCTGATTTTGATGAAAATTGGAGTGATAATGCATTTTGGCAGTGTGTTCAGTGTGTTCTGGCATTAAAAATTGCATTGATTGGTCTGATGGAGCTACTATAATTAAAGGACAAAATTCCAAACTTTTAAAGGCCATAACTGCTGCACCATCCATCTGATTTTGATGAAACTTATTCATCTTGTTACTGATTGGCCCAATTGGTGCCTGCATCATTCATGCAGGATGACATGTTTACTTGAATTTTACTGTAACTGAGAGCTGACATTGTCTCTATAAGCAGAACACATCATTTATTAACATATTATTCCATTTGTGACCAAAAAGCCACTGTATGAATATGAATATCCAATGCAAATCCCACTGTGTTTCTTGCTAGCTGCTCTCCAGTCTCTCTGTAGGAGACTCGCTTTCTGTGCCAAGTGGTTTTCCTTAAATCACATGTCCATGCAGCTGTAGCAAATAGGCAGGTCATTTGATTTCCGGCCTCATTTTAATTTTGCTGAGGTGGTCATTCCGACCTGGATTAGATAAGGGTGAAGACAAAGTGGGGCCTCATTGGAAAGTCGGTGTAGCAGCCAGCAGTGTAATCCATCCATGCATTCCTTCCAGAGAATGCCAAACAGCCCGCTGAAAATGAGCTGTGGACCTGACTCCATTAGATCTCCACTCTGTCTCTCTCCCTCTCTCTCTCTCTCTCGTTCACTATAACACTCTCACACACACACACACACACACACACACACACCTCATCCCTCTGAGTGACGCGGACTCTGGCTGCCACCAGCTTCATTAGTGCTAAGAAATGTCCCGCTCGTTAAGGCGAGGCAATTAGTGGCTAATTGAGAGCTCCTCGGCAGCGAAAACAAACTCGCTTCCCCGCGCCTTTTTTTCCCCCCCGTTTCCCGCTTCTTCCCCGTCCGCGTGTCTACATCTTGACCAATTTGCGGAATTGGATTTCACCTCTAGCTAGTTTTCTTTGGGGCGTTTGTTCGCTACAGAGCGGCAGCCCAAGGGAGATAGGGAGAAATACATTGGGAGAAGTTTTTAGACTGCGTTTGATGTAAGGTCCCTTTTTTATTGCAGGGGAAAAGTTTTTTGTGTTTTTTTTTTCACTGGAAATGGATCCCAACAGATGAGCTGAAACATCTGACTCACATTATTTTATTTTTACTGTTTTTTATGTATAATAATTTATTCTTTGGAAATGTTTTGCAGTTTGCCGAGACAGTTTTGAGTTTCCCTTGCAGTGTTATGTCAGTGTGATACGGAAAGGCAACGTATAATGGGAAGTTTCACTGAGTCAAGTTCCACATATTTTAATGTGCCTTACCCTTCATTATGCTTCCTTTCTAGACATAACAGTCTGACTAACTGCCATGAGCTACACTCACTTTCTCACACACACACACACACACACACACACACACACACATACACAAATTACCAACTGCCTGCCCTTCTCACTCCACAGCTTGACTTTCCGTCCCTCCGTCTCTCTCTCCCTCTGTCACACTCCTCCATCTCCTCTTTCCATTCTGTCACTCCTCTCACCCAATTCTTCGCAGTCCACAGATAAGCTCTACGATAGGGAGGAAATGACACACACATACACACACACACACACTACACAGACACACACACACAGCCTGCCAATCTCCTTCACAAGTTCCCTAGATAAAAAAAACTCTCCCACAGATGAGCCTGAAAAAACTACAAACTAAAAACTAAAACTACTAGTATTAGCATTTACCTCTTTTTTTTTCTTTTTTTTACACAAAGTGTAATCCTGCCTCTGTCCCATAGGGGGCAGAGTCCTTGTTACCCCGTTGCACTTTGTACTTGCTTGACCTCTTTCCTGATTTAAATACACATTCCCTGGCAGCGCCTCGCACTCAGAGTGTACCATCGCCTCGAACGATACACAATCTTTTCTAAACAAGCGGCGATAAAAAGCGATGGCTATCCGGCCCGGAGTTCAGAAAATAAACCACACACACACACACACACACACACACACACACACACACACACATAAACACACCCGTTCACACAGAGTGGATTTCCCCCGTAAACAGCAGCCATATCTGACCACCCTCTGTGTTTTTATAACACGCCTTATCTCAGCCCACCCCACTTCAGAGGGAGGGGGGAGGGGGGAGGGGGGGAGAGCTGGGCGGGGGATTCCCTGTCTGGTTTGCTTAAGCCCCAGCACACACACACACACACACTCATAAGTTCTCTCCCATGCAGTATAGCAGAATAGTGATGCCATTGTAGCTTGGCTGTGTGGGCAGTCACACAGGCCCCCATACTATAAGAGGTGAGGGTCGGGCCACACGAAAGCCTGGGGCTGCCATGGCTTCATAACTGACTCATGAAAGACACACACACACACACACACACACACACACACATATAGATAGAGTCCCTGTGGAGGTGTGAAGGCCTTGGGGCGTCCGTGAGGGCAAGTCACATCCTCCTCCTCCTCCTGAGTGGAAACCAAAGTGGGCCATGACC
>NC_136017.1:11247806-11257806 GCF_048128805.1 Centroberyx gerrardi | reverse complement strand
CCCATTGTGGCCGCGTAGAAGCGAGTCTCTTCACAAACCTCGGAGAGATTGACATTTACTAAGTCGGAAACTTGCGGCGGGATTTTCTGTCACAGTGGCGGGGAGCAGAAAAGACGGATACAACGCGGGACGGGAGGCTGCAGGCTGCGGCGCGCCCGTGTCTCCCATATCTGGGTTGCACAATAACAAGTGAATGATTTATGAACGCGGGCACTTTTCCACAGCGGCCGGGGGATTTGAAGTGGAAGTGAAATGACAACGGGGCTGAAGCAGATTGTTGTATTTACTCAGCAGGAATTCCAAATGTAAACTGAAAACTGGAATTCGTAATGATGGAGCCTTTGTGGTTGTCTGTTATTTCTCTATAGCTCGGATATGAAACCCTCAGTCAGGATCACCTTATTAAGTGCAATAAGTGTACAGGGATTTGTCTGGGTGACGCTAACTTATTGACAACTTACTGAGTATAACAACACATACTGACGCACATGGTATGAGAACACGACTTAAACTACTAATTGGCAACATTTTCATATGAATAAATGTCTGTTTTGCTGCTCTCAACAATTGATAAAAAACACAACAGTGATTCAACCTATATCCAGTTCATGAAAACTTTTATATTTGCTGTTCTAAACACTTGGTGTCTGATAGCTCTTTCCTGGGAAAAATCCTCTGCTGCACAAGAAGTGATGCATTTTGTGTTTTGTTTGGAATAAACAGAAGAAGAACTGGGTAGTTAGCATGAGCAGTGATAGCCACCATGGCTGAACAGACAAAGAAAAGAGAAAACCTACAGAAAGTCAGACTGCATCAACAGGAAATCCAAGGAAAAAGACGTCACATACTGTTTGATTGACACACTGTTTGATTGACAGGTGATCTCTGGGAAGAGCAGTGCAGAAACACCACAGCAGTGAGCGCTGAGCAACAAAGATGTCAGCAAAATCCAAAAAACAAAGATCTCGCGGATTACCACTTTAATATAAGTGCAAAGGAGCAGTGCAGGACAGAGTATAGACAGTAGACTGAACAAATCCCATCATTCTGGTGGGTTTGTGCAGCATGGCATCCACGCTGGTTCCATGGCGAACCATTTCAAGTTTAACTTGGTCAAACTGAAAGCGGATTGACCCCAGCCCGGGTGCGAGGTGTAGCGGCACGACGGCCATTATTAATAATGAGCGTGGCATGAGAGGTGCCGGCTTAGACGCTTCGACAAACAGGTTTGTGACCCCCGGAAAACAATTAGAGGCTGTTGTCATGACCTTTAGATGGTAACCACCCTGGCACCTGGAATTGGAAATAATGAGTCTGGCTAGTCTGGCTGGAGTGTGTGTGTTTGTGTGTGTGTGTATTGCATCGACAATGCATTCAATATGGTTATGGACGACACATTTTGTACGTATGTTTTTTGGGTGTTTATTGCTGTCGGAAAGAAATTGGCAGTCAATGTGATTATGGACAAGATTTTTTGTGTGCATGTGTTGGTTTGTGTCAGAGAGCAATTACATCCACAGTACAGACAGTATGCGTGTGTGTGTGTGTGTGTGTGTGTGTGTGTGTGTGTGTGTGATATTTACTGTGTGTGTGTGTGTGTGAGATGATAGTTAACTGCAGTAGCGGTTGTGGCTAGTTTGGCATCTTAGCGTCAAGTCTGCGTCTCAGACTCTCTGGCTGGAAGAAGCTTGGAACTCTGCTGCAGTCTGGAGATTTGGACAAACACTGACTCACGCATCTGGGCGTCCAAGTGTCTCTCTCTCTCTCTCTCTCTCTCCCTCTCTCTCTCTCTGTGTCTTCCTGTCTTTCTCTGTCTCTCTCTCACTCCATTTTAAATTCAATCAATTCGACATGCTTTATCTGCATGCAAGTTTAGAACAATGTTGCCAAAGCATCGATATAAAAGCTCAACATCTCTCTCTCTCTCTCTCTCTCTCTCTCTCTCTCTCTCTCTCTCTCTCTCTCTCTCTCTCTCCTGGTTGTGTGTTTACAGTCTGTCTTGCCATCCACAGTGCAGGCTAGCAGCGTTTTGTTGTGCCTCTCTGGTCCCCTTCCTCATTTGCCTTTGACAACACTGATAATCCCCCAACAAGATCCCCCTTTCAAACCCCCACCTCTAGACACACACACACACACACACACACACACACTCACACTCACACACACACACACAAATACGCACACATACAAACATTTCCAGGTGCTCAGAAACACATTCACAGACTCAGAACCACGCACATACACACACACAAATACAATCATGCACAGATACACACATTCACAGACACACACACACACACTCACACACACTAGGTGCCAACCATTGCCATGGCAACTCCAATCAGCAAAGCCTCCCTTTCCCCTATTACGGTGGAGACATGACAGTTTTCATCGAGCCCCCATCTCCCCTCTCCTCTCTCTCTCTCTCTCTCTCTCTCTCTCCCCTTCTTCCTCTTGTCCCCCTTGCTTTCTCTCATTGTTTCTTCTCTTTCCTCCCTCTCTTCCTCTTTTCCTTCCTCCCTCGTTCCCTCTGTCTCTCTCCTCACTGCTTATCATCCACCTCCCAGACCATCCTCTCCTCTCCCTGCCACCCAGTGATAGAAATAACGAGGCGGGTCAACAACCACCAATATATATTTGGGTTATAATATTGATTTATGTTTTATTTCTTTGAAAAGACTCAGATCAGTCTGATGCTACTTACTATGAACTTCACCACCATAAAGACTTCTATTAGACATCATAAAAACGTATAGCTTGAAAGGGGCAGCAGGGTGGTGTGGTGAGCAGCTGACCTCTGACCTTTGACCTCCCAGTATTGGGAGGCAGGAGAAAGGAGAGTTTCCCTACAGGGATCAATAAAGTATCACATTATTATAGGCAAACCCTTATGTTGGAGCCATTTGTACATTCATCAATGTGCAGGAGTTCAACCTCAACACAAACAAGTACGAAATTGTCACAATATGACATTAAGGAATGGTGGAAATTCATATTTAAACAGTTTTGGAAACTGTTTTGAAGTGATATCAGGAAGATATTTAGGTACTGATTTCATTAAACGATGCAGCTATGTTGACTTTTTTTCTCAAAATGTTTGCTGGGTTCTGTTTTGCTTGGTTCCACTGAAACTAATGTGATTTATTGTTGAATATATGCAGATTAGATATTGTATGAATTGTTGGTAATAACAGCATGTTGGGGAAAACGTTCAGGACGGAAAACTGAGGGAGGAGAAATGTGGCCGCATGTGTTTAGTTTGTGGGTATAGTTTTGGATAAAATAAAAAGTTATCATCAGCTATAAAGGACTTTATTTTTAAACTGTAAACTGGTGCTGAGGTGACTAAGAATTATCACTACACCTTATTTCACAGATTAAAAAAGGTGGATGTGCTGAGTTTAGGTGGAGTTTCCCTCCACTGCAGCCACTTGACTCCCCCCCCCCCCCCCCCCCCTCCTCCCCTTCCTCCCCCCTCCTCTCTGACTGACTGACTGCTGAAAAGGCCATTTAGCACCATTCACATCAAAGACCCTCTCAGACACTTAATGGAGCCATTGTTGTTTCCTCTTCAAAAGAGAAAGGGATGAGGGGTGGAGAGAAAGGGGAAGAAAGGGAAAGGGAGATAATGTTACATTTCTGACATAACCGCCCCTTAAACTATCACTTTCACTCTCTCTCTCTCTCTCTCTCTCTCTCTCTCTCTCACACACACACACACACACACACACACACACACACACACACTTTTCTGTGTGCAGTCATTTAGTCGAGTATTGAGTCTTAAAATCATATTTTTCTGCCATGGGGATTCTGCCAATGGGGTGAGAAAATTTCATTTGTTTCCAAATCAAATCAACTTGTTTTAAGAATTTTCTTGAATCAAGTCACATGATCTTCTGCCTTCTGATCTTCAGCCTCAAGATACCATACAAGAAAATTCTCAAAACGAACAAAACTGCATTCAAAAAAAGTGACATTATCTTAACCTACTAGCAGATTTTCCCCCTAGTTTTGAAAGAAGACTTAATACTAGACTAAATGACTTGAGATGATACTATTTGCATTAACACACACACACACACACACACACACACACACAAATTAGAGCTGCGTGATCTGGTGTACTTGGATTTGGTTCTTCTAACATGGCTGACCTGTTAGAAGCCACTAAACCACAACTGACTCTCCACTGGGCTAGTCCCTATAAAACCACACACTATTCACTTACACAGAGGCCACACACACACACAAACCACTGAAACCCAGCCAAACCAAGAGAGACACTGACAACTCCCAGCTTTGATACAGAATTCATCTTGAGAGAATCCTAAGTGAACACTGACATTCAGACTTTCTCTCACAGGAGTTACAGTGTGTCTTTAGCCACTTTCCAGCCCATAGAAAGCCCTTCAAAAAAGCCTGTGAACAGGCAACTGTCTGGACTGTGAAGTGCCGGAGCATCACAGCCATATGGGAAGTGGCTTGGAACAAAAGGCTGTTTGCAAATTATTGATGTTTTACCGCTCTTTTTTTGTGTAATAACCATCAAGATGATTAAATTTAAACATCCATTTGGAATGCTGTTATGGCAGTGAATTTGTCTTGAATTGTATCAGCGGAGCGGGCTTTTGACTGCTGCTGAATTTCAGCTCCATTATATTTTTTAAAATGAACACGCGAGTTAACAATAAAGCTGACTGACAGGAGCTACACATCAAAAAAATGAAGCAGGCAAAAGCTTATTTTGGAGCCCGAGATAAGAAGATGAGGCTCGTGGCGAATAATGTGGTAAGTTGTGAAAATACAGCTGGAAATAGTGGACTGGCAGGCAGGAGTGAAGGCACATGAAGCTGAAGACCTCGCAGAGAAGCAGATCCCAGTCGTCATTTCTCACTCTGATATTATCCCACCACAAATTTCACCTTCTTTCACCCAGTCTGCCTTATTGAGCGAAAATATATCACCGCCGAACACTGAAAGCCTGGCGAAGTCGATATTAGGTCAGCTGCTCAGAGGAAGCTAGCTAAGGAAATTCAATGATTCAATTCTGAGCTTTCTTGCCATGACAAACAGTACGTGTGTTCAGAAAATCCAACATGAATAACACAAATTATTAGATTTAACAATAATCCTAAACAAGAGCACAATAAACCTGCATCTTCTTTACACTGATTCTGTCTCCTGTGGCTTTAGACTGTTCCTGTTCCAAAAACTATTTCATTTTTCGAACTCATGTCCTAATATTAAAGCAAGCAGAGTTAGTTGGTGCTTCTCCTCTGGTCTGGTCTCATGAAGAAGCTCATGATCCTTTCCCTGGTGCGTCAGACAGGACAGCGTCCCTGCTTACTGTGCCATGGAGAGGTGGGTAGGAATCCAATCAGTTTGATCAATATTGGTCTTTGAAGGCTGAAACAATACTGATATTTTTAGACTGAAGTTGCCAGTAGCTGATAATTTGTGCCAATATTCAATATACCTTTAAATTTGACTAATTTCATGCCAAAAAATTCCAAGTATTCAGTGTTTCCCTTATTATTTTATTCTTGTCAGGGTGGAAAATCCTCTGAAACAGCATTTAAACTATCATGGGACGCTAAAACTCTACAATGAAACCCAAACTACTAAAGTTCTTTTAGGGTTAGCAGCTCCTTAGGGTGACCCACCACACTTATTCAGTGGCAGAGAAAATTCTGTATCTATATTTGTATTCATTCTCAATAATCTGTTACGTGAGCTGGCTGACTGAAATAAATACATCATGAAGAGGGAGAAAGAAAAGCAAGGAAGCTGAACTCTTTTGATTTGATTTTATAATTACAGGCTATGGAGAGCATTATGGAACAGAAGGACCCTGCTAATCCTGTAAGAAGAGAACATCATATATAGATATGAAGCATTTTTTTGTATTTGTATTATATAAAAAACAACAAAGCAGCGCTTTCAAAAACTCACAAGCTGAGCATTTTTCTTGAAACCTTGTATTTTTTGGGGTTGACCCTCTAATGGAGTATTTCATTTTCCCCAACTTTAGGGATATTATCAGGTCGCTGAGCCAAACAGAGGCTTTTAAATGGATTTGTATCACAATCCTCCTCTGAGCAAGGACAGAGGCAAAGGCAGACGCATCTTTTCTTTTAGTTGTCATTAACATTTTCCTCTGAAACCCCAAAAGACGGCCATTTCCAGCACTGGGCTGTTAATATCAAATCAAACGCTTCACACAGAATTTTAAATGCTCTATACCAAAAAAAGCCAGCTAATCTAGGACACGACCACAACATGTGAGTCGAGTCTGCTTTGGCAGTGTGACAGCGGTCACATGCTGCATCTGCATCGTGGTAAATCCTCCACAGTTTAGCCTTACTGTAATGGATACAGTGTCAAACCTTAAACTGCGTGAAGCCAAGATGAGCGCATTAAGTTGTTCCGTTCAGTCTAAAGCTCTGACCCAGGTTTGTTTGTATTCCTCCACTCCTAGATCTTCTTCCCAGTTGTTTTTAGGCGTCACATTTTTAAGAGATATGATGATGAAATAAGAGCTTTTATATTTCAGCTTGTGGAATAGCATCTAATCCTGATGTAGGAGGTGAGTTAAGAGAAGATGGGCTGTAAAGTGATATATCTGGGAATAGTGGAAGAGATCAGAGCGAGGCAGCTTAGATTCAGATGAAAGTGTGTTAAAGTTGGCAAAACTGCCATCAGTGTTTGCTATCAATAAGTTTGGTGAGGCTTAACCTTTGCTCTTAACCAGGGAGGAAGAGGCGGTTATTGCAGCAGCAACATATAGCTAAACAACAACAACAGTGAATGTACTGGTCTGTTCCAGTCACTTAAAATAAGTTTCAAAGTTGACACATTTATCACTCAAAGTGTACTATGAAAATACATGAAAATATTAGCTGGTAAGCCAAATGACAGATTTGCCAAGGTAGAGTGTGTTTGAATCTCAGGCTTCAAAAACTAAGGTACAGACTTCCCATCTGCTGCAGTACAAACTGTGCGGCAGGGTTTGGAGTTTGTCTCTGAGTAACGCTCACATGCATGACTCTGATGTTCCTGACTTCTCCTCCTTTATCGGTTCTTTGTCCAGGTCAAAGTCAGGTGGACCAAATAGTCCTGAGCTGCTTGGCTTTATATCTGAAGCTTCTCATATTCCAGGCCTTCATGAAGCCTGAGGAGACACCAGCCGCAGTCCACACTGAGGTGAGAAGAACTGCTAATATTCCATTATTTATATTGTGTTGTCAGTTTATTATCCTTAAAAAATGATATCTACTCCAGCATCAGCCTGGTTTGTGTACTCAGACCCACTGATTATTGGATTTCCAATGAAGATCAGGCTGCTGATGTACTGTAACAAATACTGACAAGCTCACCCAGTTGGACACAACGGTTATAGGTCATCCCTGTTTATATATATACATGTGTGTGTGTGTGTGTGTGTGTCAATAAGGTGTGAGAAAATCCATTCCCCCTTCCTGATAAACTTGTTTGTTGTGTTTTCCCAATCAGCCATAAATCATCGTCCATCTTTGCTGCGGTCGAGCTCGGCTTCACCTGGGGTCGGGGTGTGTTTGATATCGCCCCGCTATCTCTGCCTTATCGCTATCTAAATTACCAGCAGTCAGGGAGTGAGGACAGTGCATACCAAACATACCCTATCACTCCCCAACCCCTCCCCCCCCCACTTCCCCATACTGTGAGCCCAGACTGGGCCGGGCTTGATAAACAGTGACAGTTGAGGCGAGGTATTTCTATGACTGACGGTTATTGACTCGGCGATATGGTGATTTGTTTCTGCGCCGCGGCACAATTGATTAGCCATAAGGAAACTCAGGAGACGTTATTGGATTACTATTCAGAGAGATTGAGTGTCAGTCTCCATTGGATTCCATATCTCATCCATCTCTCTGTCTTCCTCTCCCTCTCTGTCTCTCTCCTCAGAATATATTAGTCATTTTCAATAATAGCCGGCTGATATGGAGGCGGCTCCTGCCCTCCATTTGATATTCTATATCCGCGGCTAAATAATGATGGATCCTCGGGCTTGTCGTGTTCACCTGTCGGCCCGTTCCCTCTCTTTCCGGCTCTGTCTGGGTGTCAATCCCTCTGTCTTCTAGTCTACCTGTCTCTCTGTTTGCATGATGGTTGGTCTCTCTCTCTTTCTTTCTATCTGTCTGTCTGTCATTCTGTCTCTGGTTTGGGGTGAACTAGAGGAAAATGTTGCTTTTGATATCTGGTTCTAAAAGAGAGCTATACCTCCATAAGTGGCTGTTTCTCTCTCTCTCTCTCTCTCTCTCTCTCTCTCTCTCCCTCTCTCTCTCTCTCTCTCTCTCTATGTCCCCCCCTCCATCTCATCTCAAGGAGACAAAGATATGGCCCATATTGCATCCACTGGTGCATATCAAGGTCAATCAGTGGCAAAGGGACGCACAATGAGGCAAATGTCATTTAGATGTGTGTGTGTGTGTGTGTGTGTGTGTGTGTGTGTGTGTGTGAGGTGACAAGGGGCGTTCACTTACATGACTGACACAGATGTTACCTTTGTGGTCAGAAGGCTGTAAGTCAATTAGGTTTTGCTAATGGGCCGTCTGTATGGGGCCGGGTGCTTAGCTGTCTCCAGCAAACACACACACACACACACACACACGCACACACACACACACACACACACACACACACACAATATTGATAAGATTACCATGGTAATGTGAATGCACCAGGGTCGAGGCACATTAAGGCAGCCGCCTTTCACAAAGATCCTTACTTTTTAAATTGTCAGCCATCTTGCCCTAAGTGCCTTCCTCCGTCTCTCTCTCTCTCTCTGCCTCTTTCTATTTGTGTTAATGCGACTTTTCCTTCTTTTTTTTTGGCCCTCCCCTCCCTCTTTTTCCCTCTCTTTCTCACACAGGAGATAGGGGAACCTCCTGCACTTGGTGAGTCAGTCTCTCTCACTTTGTCTTCTATCTTTCTTTCCTCTCTTTCCCTCTCTGTCTCCCCCTATCTCTCTTTGGCTCTCTCTGTCCCTCTTTATCTCTCTCTCTCTCTCTCCCTTGCTTCCTCTCACTTTATTGGCTTGACTGTTCATCAGAGACAATATTGCCAAAGCAGAATACAAAACGTACATTTTCAAAAACGAACAACAGTTTTTACATTCAAACCAAACTCCCTCTTTCTCTCTTTCCTTCTCTCCCAATCACACTTAATTTAAACTTGCAAAAGAATATGGAGGGGAAAATAACAGGTAAATAAAGGGAAAAAAGAAAAATGGGAATAACATTGCATTATGTGCACTACAATATAGTACTATGTATATATGTTGTATATGTAGTATGTGTGTGTAACTACATTTATATGAGAAACGCCATATGCATGTTGTAATATTCTCCCTTTACACACATATACAGCATATATAGATAATATTAAAATACCAAAACACAGGTTAAACAGACATGTTTCTTCTTATTTAGCCTTGCGTTGTGGCAGGAGTAGACAAACTTAGCTGGTAGCCATGCAGCACTTTTATCTTCCCCCAACAAAAACTCTCTCTCTCTCTCTCTCTCTCTCTCCCTCTCTCTCTCTCTCTCTCTCTCTCTCATTAACATCCACTTGTCCTCCAGTGTTTTCTCTCCCCAGTTTGTCGAGCGCTGATCTCACCTTCGGAGGCCGAGTGATAAAGGCCCTGCAGAGTAAACAAGGCGTGGAGAATGGCCTCTTGTCTTTCTTTCTTTTTTATTATCGCCTCCTAATGCGGCGCCTCATTCCTGCCAATGATGGAGCGGGGTTGGGACCTACAACAACACCCACTTGAGGGTCACACACACACAAACACACACACAAACACACACTCAGGCATGCAAACAGGAAAGTGTGCACACGCCTACATACAAAGCAAAGAGAAAAGACTAAAAAATGCAAACTCACCCATACACAAAAGTGGATTTCTCCCACTTTTTGGACTATATTCTCCAAAAAAAACCAGTTGTTTATTTTGAGG